>NW_023463285.1:0-14593 GCF_013731165.1 Rhagoletis pomonella | reverse complement strand
TTTTTTGGCTTTTACCAACTCACAATCAGCCTTGCACGATGGCTGTACAATTACCTGCTAATTGCTGTGACATACAATGCTCGTGTCCTGTGTACTTCTGTCTGCCGCTGTGCTATCTAAATATTTTACTTATTTAGGTGCGTGTGCGTTGTTTGTCTGCTTGCCAGCTTGGTTGCTTCGTTGCTTGTTTTGTTGGTTAATTTGTTGGTAATTTTGGTTTGTTTGTCTATCCGACGTAATTTGATAAACTTGACGGTGAGTTGTACAATGCCTTTTTTGTGATAAATGATCGGTTGGTTTTAATGTGACAGCAGCCAAGCGAAACACAATACACATTTAGGTATGACCTCGTATTTTATACCAACGAAAAGAGACGTGTAGATGGAAGGATAAAGATCTATTGAATTATTGCATCCTCTCATTCATTTGTTTGATAATTGTTAACCATCGTTGCTGTGTGTGAAAATTAATGGCTTTTTGCTATAGGAGCTTAAAGCTAAACAAAAAGCGTGTTTGAACACAGTCGAATTTAGTTTTCAATTAATTTCTGTGTTAGGCTATAGTCATTTACTAGTCCAAAAATGGTCACAAACTATGCTGAAATGGTCCCGAACAGTCCTGAACCAGAACCCGAACTAGCCCCAAACTAGTCACAAAGTGGTAAAACTAGTCCCAAAATGGTGCTGCAATAAATAGTTGGAAACTTGTCCATAGGGGGTTCCCGAAATAAACTTGAGCGGGGTCTGAGAGTCGAAAAAGTCGTGAAATTGTTCCGGAATGATCTCGCACAAGACTTTAAACGGTCCCGAAGGGGATCTTTATTATTCCTAAATTGGTCCCGAAGCAATCCCCAAATATTACCGAAATAGTCTCGTTAAGGTCCGGAGCTAGTGCTAAAATGGTCCTCAAACAGTCGTGAAATGGTCTTCAACAGATCTGGAATCGGAGCCAAAATCATCCCGAAATTGTTCCAGAATTGTCCCAAAGTAGTCCTGATGTTATTTTGTAATAGTCATGAAAGTGTCCCAAAATAATATCGAACAACCGAAATGGTCATAACTATTCTTGAAATTATCTTGAAATGGTACTGAAATGGCCCTAAACTAGTCCAGAAAAGGCCATTTGTATACACAAGAAATAATTACAGATTCTATGCTGGGATCATCTTGAACTTTGCGCTTTGAACCGTGATTGGCATTTTGCTAACTGTAGACTTATCGAGGTATGGCCCACAGGCTGTGATGTTGTAGCAGAAAAAGGGATGTACAACCACCGCCTACATACAGAGAACAATGTCTTCGAGGTAAATCTTTCCACTATATCTGATTAGCAGGGAAAGAAAGTTATAGTTCCCCTTCTTTGCCGTCAGGTTAGCGTTAGCAAGGAGCTGTAACTGAGCGTCTTTCAGTGTCTTTAAAAAAGAACCGAATCATCAATTGTGGTCCTTTTCTTAGTAAAGTGCGACTCTTTTTACTTTCTCTTCGCTTAGAACATGTTGGCTCCTTTTACTTATTTAAATATATATTTCTTTGCTATACATTCTTTTCCATTGAATTGTTTTTTTTATTTTTATTTTATCCAAATATGCAAGGAAAGCTTAACGCCGAAAAGCTGCAATCACAACAGACAGCTAATGCATTGCTACCCCACACTCGCACCTGCTCGCAGAGAGGAACCGCACATCCCGCTCCTTAAGTACCGACGCCGAAGAAGTAGTCGGATTTCAGCGAGCCCGAAGGAACATCTGTTACGATGAGGAGTGTCAGGAAGCGCTATGTGGGACCGCTATAGAGAACTGAAGAGGGGCCCGAGACGTATTTGCCGTAATAAGAAGAGAGAGGCCGAAATACGTGAGTGCGAGGAGCTTGAAATGCTGGCCGACAGGAAGAATGCCCGAAAATTTTACCAGAGAGTTTGGCGACTTACGGAAGGTTTCAAGACCGGGGCGTACTCCTGTAAGTACAATAATGGCGACCTAGTTACCGATGTTCAGAACGTACTTAAATTATGGAGGGAACACTTTTCCACCTTACTGAGTGGAAGCAGAACGGAAAGTTGTGGAGAAGAAGAACCCGAGCTCCCAGCCGATGATGATGGAGTCGATGTTCCACCGCCTGACTATGATGAGGTATAAATAGCAATAATGCGGCTGAAAAACAACAAAGCTGCGGGAGCTGACAGCTTGCCAGCTGAGCCATTCAAGTACGGTGGCGAGGAGTTGATAAGGTGCATGCATCAACTCTTGTGCAGAATATGGTCAGACGAACGCATGCCCGACGACCGGAATTTAAGTGTGCTCTGCCCAATCCCAAGAAAGGCGACCCCGTCATTCGCGCCAACTACCGAGGGATCAGATTTCTAAGCATAGGTTACAAGTCTTATCGAGCGTATTGTGTGATTTAGGCCTGGCAAATCCACCATAGACCAGGTATTCACAACACGCCAAATCTTGGAAAAGTCCCGCGACACTCACAACCTATTTTTCGACTTTAAAGCCGATTTCGACAGCACTAAAAGAAGTTGAATATAGGCGGGGTTTCAGACAGGATGACTGCCTTGGAGAAAATAATAAGAGCTGCAGAACTGAACCGCTCAGGTACAATTTACTAAAAGGGCGTGTAATTGCGGGCTTATGGCGATGACATCGACATCATCGGTACGCAAAACAGCGATGTCTGTTCTGCCTTTTCCTAGTTTGATACGGAAGCAAAGCGAATGGGTCTGGTGGTAAATGAGAACAAGACGAAGTATCTGATGTCATCAAACAAACAATCAACACATTGGCATTGGCACGTCACTGTTGACAGTTATAATTTCGAAAAAGTAGATAATTTCCTTCACTTTGAAACCAGCACTAACACCGATAATAATGTCAGCATGGAAATCCAACGCAGAATCACTCTTGCCAACAAGTGCTTATTTAGACTGAGTAGGCAATTCAGGCGTAAGGTCCTCTCTCTAGGTATAAAAGCCACACTCTATAAGTCACTCATCTTGCCCGTGCTGGTATTTGGCGCAGCGGCATGCGTAATGACAACATCCGATTAGGCGGCTCTTGGAGTGTTTGAGAGAAAGATTTTGCGGAAGATTTACGGGCCTTTACGCGTTGACGACAGCGAGTACCGCAGACGATGGAACGATGAGCTGTATGAGCTTTATAACGACAGGAACATAGTGCAGCGAATTAAGATACAGCGGCTCCGCTGACTTGGCCATGTCATTCGAATGGACATCAACGCTTAAGCTCTGAAAGTATTCAACTCAGAATCCGCTGGTGGTAGCAGAGTAAGAGGGAGGCCCCCACTGCGATGGAAAGACCAGGTGGAAAAGGCACTTGGCATTTCCAATTGGCATCAGTTGGCACAGAATAGAAACGACTGGCGTGCTTTGTTGAACTGGGCCAAATTCGCTTAGGCGGTTAAAGTGCCAAATAAGAAGAAGAAGAACATTCCTGTTTAGAAATTGTTATATACTTACTTGGGCGAACAACTAAAATATGTAAAAAGCTTCACAGAAAATTTACTTTTTGACAGGGTTGAAACCTATTAAAAACCCTTTTTTAAAAATTTCAAATAGTCTTTATGTCAAATGTACATTTTTTTAATGTACGAAGCTCTAATAGATAACGTCACTAGACTTAATAACGGCGCGAGCTTAAAAGTTGACCGCCGGAAAAGACGCATAAAAAAATTCTGCGAAGAAAGGCGTCTAAACCAAGCCGACGGCAAAGAAAGACGCGTAAACTTATTTTCGCGGTCAACTATGTCTGAATTTTGGGGAATAATGCTAAAGTGGCAGTCCTTGGCTAGGCATAAATCTATGTTTACGCGTCTTTGTTCCGTCAATGCGTCCGTTTTGGCCGTCAAAACAATGGCGCGCATTTAATCGTGCCTAGTGACGATACGGTTTTCAATTTGTTGTCACGATTTTTAGCAGGCTTACCACCATATATATGAATAAGAATTTAGGAAATTAATTGAATACAAAGTATGCATGTAAAATACTTACCAAGGCGGACAATGGCATCAACTTAAAAATGCAAACAGCTTCACACTAAACTTATTTTTCGAAAATGATTGCCATCAAACAATTTTTTTGTTGTTTAATTAAATACCCATGTAAAAAATTTAAAAAATATTAATTTTCTAATATCTGAAAATCTTGCGCATAAGCTTTTTAATGGGTTGCCACCTTTTGTAACAGGGCTGCCTGCTTTTTTAACAGCGCTACCACCAAAGTGTAAGATATTAGTTGAGTATGCACGTAGAATGAACATGCGGATAATGATATAAAGTAAAATTTGAAAACAGTTAAAAAATGCAATTTATTTTTCGAACAGGGTTGCCACTTATTTAACGAGTACTTGTGTAAACTATTAACCGGATATTTTCGTTTATTTATGGAAGCACTTATCCATAAACTTTTTAAAGGATTGCCACCGTTAAAAAAAAAATATGGTTTCAATAAACTATGCTAAGCAATAATGTAAATTACTTACAGTCGGTTTCACCAGCAATTTAAGTGGAAACTGATTATTTTTTTTTTTTTCTGAAAATTTCCATATAAAATTAAAAAAAATTGAATAATTTTTCACTTAAATTTCTTTAGTCAAATTTGCTGTTGGTCAATAGTTTTAAGTCAAATAATCAAATAACAATCAAACAAAAATTTAGTATTTTGATGGGAGCACGCAGTTTAAGCTGATCTTCTAGAAAATTCCAACGCAAAATTATATTCAATATTTGTCGCCACTTTAAGTGACTTTGTCATTTTAAAAGCGCTTATGTATTTAAGTAGCTGGTTTTTGTGAGTGATTTCAAACAGCGGCCATAGATCTAATATTAGCAACAAACTTAAATTAAACCATCCAGTTTACCGCAATATACACGCAATCTCTTTAAGCAATCTTAACTATATCCGTTTTGAGTGGATAGACTAAAATTACAATTCAATTCTAAGTTAATTTGTTTCCCGAGTTAAACAAACTAATTTCCTGCTGCTGTTCTGTATGAAAAGCCATTGCGGTACATACATACATACTTATGTACATACATGTGTAAGAAGACCTAAGCACTCGAGATACACGATACTTTGTTTTGAAATTAAAACACACAAGTGAAGAATATGTGCAACACAAGGCGAACACAACAACAGCAACACAATAAATAACAGCAGTACCAGTACAAAACGAACTGCAATTATGCCATTAATACTATTAATGGGCAAGTGTTGATATCAGCTAGCAGAAATCAAATGAACTCGACGCAGTGGCAGTGATGCACGCGATACTGCAAAATAAATTAAGCGCGAGAAGCCGGCGCAGGCTAGAAAGTAAGGCTGCTAAAAAGTAAACGAGTTGAAAAGCGCCTAAAAGTAGGCAAAACAACTAGGCATACCATGCTGACGTTTACTATCCCGCAAAGCTGCATGATTTTGCACTGCAAGAGTGCAATACAAAAAATACAACAAAAATAAAAAATATATATGTACATGCATATATACCAGCATAAGAAAAATTGTAGCAATTGCAAATTGCATTTGTAACGCTGTCAAAATCAAATTAGATCTACATAGTATATAATGTGGTAAGGTGTGTGGGTGCGCAGCGAAAAAGTGTGAACTCACAGAGCTAGGCGTTGGCAATGCTAAAAGCAGCCTTCTAGGCGTTCTAACTACATAAACGGACGAGCAAATAAACGCAGCATGGCGTTAATTTATGGGTGCCAATGCAGCCAGAGGGCATCAGGGGTCGCTGGTAGGTGTGATTTAGTTGCGAACTCAGTGGTGTAATAGCTCAGAGATGCAGCGATGGTAGTGTTAGGTGTTAGGTAATGTTTGCTCGTGTCAAAGGGGCGTGGCATGTACACTTTACTTACATACATAAATACATATATATAGGCCAACAGTAGTTAAAGTAGTGCTTTTAGAGGAATTTTGCAACTAAATATATAAATACACAGTGTGCATACGTGACTGTGTGTGCTTGTGATTATGTGCGAGTGTAGTTTTATTTGAATTGCCGTTGTAACTAAGCATATATATATATGTCTATTACATGCACATTTAGATACATGAATATATGTACATTAGAGTGGTCCAAAAACAGTAAAGTCAGAAGTTTAATGCCGCCACCCCATATGATTTTTCTATAGCGAAAAAATAGACCCCTATTTTTTATTTTGAAATCAAAAAAAATATTTAGGAAGTGGTCAAATGGTAGAAATGGTATAAGTATTCGTGCGGATCAATATTTTTTGATCGTAAAATTCTGGTTCTCTTCAGGAGACTTCCAATATTAATATCCAATTGTTGTAAATTTTAACAATTTAATACTAAAGATTTTTTATTGGATTGGATTGGATAAATAAACAATTGCGTATTGTTATTGGGAATCTCCTAAAGAGAAACAGAGTTTTCCGATCGAAAGATATTGGTTTTTAAGAATTCGATAACATTTATACGAAAAGGTTTTTTGCCGCATATAAAATAAATGGAAAAGTTTGAGCGCTTTGAGCCCTCCCCAAAATATCTTTTTATTAAAACAAAAGGGGTATATTTTCTCGATAAAGAACAATAGGGGTAGGGGCATTAAAGTTACGAGTTTACTTTTACGGGTGCATTTCTGGACCACCCTAATATACATATGTATGTAACAAGGTCTTGCGTGCGTGCATTTCGCCTATAAATTACTTCCGTTTCTGGGCTGTTCAGGCGAGCTAATGTGGGCGGTTTTAAATGTAATGCAATTACCAGCACACATGCTGTTGTGTTAACTCATACAGATACATATACATATACATACTTGAAAGTTTATCACAAAGCTATGTTCGCATCTGCTAAGTACTTGTAGCCTTTTAAGTTTCGTTACTTAAATTCAGCCTTTATTTAAACTGTTTCTAAAGCTGGGATCACACGATTTGTACATTTGGCTAAAAATTTGTCAAATTCATAGACAAATCATGTGAACGCTAAATTACATTTGTCATTTATGAGAAAAGCCAAATATTTGCCTTCTTGTGGCAAATGAAAAACAACCCTGGTGGCCAAATCGTGTGAACGCAATGCTGCTACATAAGCCAAATAAAAATTACGCAAATGATCAAATATCTGATTTGCCACTTGATGACAAATGCCAGTGACAAATATACAAATATTGTTGAGCGGTATTGCCATTTCGTGCTTGTGAACCCTTGTATTTTCCAATTTTGGTAAAATTTTAATATTTAATATAATATTCGTATCCGAAAACTACCGAAAAATATCACGTTATTTGAAAACAACAATTTTAAAATATTTGCTCAAACTGAACATTTGAAAACGTGTACATATACGTATTCGACAGTAGCTGAGTGTGCAGAGAAGCGTGCGACTATTTGTAAGCTTTCATGAGGTCCCAGGTTCTTATTCCGGCAGACGAACATATTAAAAGTATAATTAATTTCTGAGTATAATTAACTTTGAAAAAGCATTTTTGAAGTTCAGAATGAAAAATTTCAGAAAACCAGTCGGAAAAGTATTCGTTTCACAACCCTTCGTGGCACTTTACTATTCACCTTTCTTTCAGTTTTCGGATCTCTTTCCGAAGTTTTTGCTGGCTATACACATATACATACATGCATATCGTCGTATAAAGTGCAAACCCGCGTACCGTCATTCTGCAAAATCGCGTAACTGACATTTGCTGCCAAAAATTGAATTTGCTTACAGAAGCTGTTGGCTCAATCCTTATCCATTCGTCCTGAAATATACATGCGATTGCTTTATAAAAAAAAGAACCTTTTTGAAATATGAGTGTTTTAACTATCTAGATAATAATTTATGCAACCTCACATAGGCGGCTTTGCATTTTGTTGATACGCGGTTTTGTACTTATTAAAGACGATCTAAATTACACTATGTGACAAAAAAAAAATTTATATAGTTTTTTCGAGGTTCATACTTGTTGTAGGTCTATCTAAGCAGTAAAATCTGCATACTCAAAATTTTAAATACACCCTCAAAATCTGGGCTTAAGGTCAAAAACCGCGTTTTTCAAAGGGTGACACACAGGTATACTTGCTCGTAACTTTATTTCTGTTTACCCGGTGAAAAATACGTATATGTGTATGTGATTCAAGATAAGACATATCGCTGCTTACAACAATGTTTAAATTGATGATTTATCTTAAGAAATGGCAAAGGAATCAGTGATCGGACTTAAAAAAAATTTGTGTGGTAGAACCTAAAAAAAATTGATAGATTTCAAAAAAATGTGGTAGATCTCAGGTTTTGGATCAAACTTTGTACAAAAATTAAAAAAAATCTGCAAGGTTTCTCCTAAATTGCAAACATTTTAATCCGAATCTAAAACAAAATTAATTTTAGTATAATAAAGTGCATGATTGAAGTTGATAAAAATTGCGTTGGTTTTGGCAATTTTTTTCCTTGACAGTTTCCTTCCAGCTTTTTTTTATCACATCACGATGTAGCGAACAAACGTGGCTCGTTCCAGAAATGCTACTTGGGATTTGCCGATTTTGACAATTCTCAAGTAAAAGTAAACAACGCTTTAGAAATTTGAGATGCACTGAAATTTGCTAATGCTTTCACAAAAATCGTCGGTTTTTATTGTTTTCGCTATTAATTCCTTTCATAAATCATATATTTTGCAATTTAACACAATAAAACCATGTTTGATGTCGAAAAATTGAATATTGAGAAAATTTACTATTTTACAGTTTATTTTATCCTCCCATTCTGCCTGTTGTTAGTGTTTAGTGTTGGACAATTTTTGCTCTTAAAATTAAGAAAATTATGTTGAGCAAAAATAAAACTACTCAAAAACGCCAATATGTGGTAGATTTCAGACCTTGTGTGGTAGGTGTGCTCAAAAAAGTGGCAGATCTACAACAATGTGGTAGAAGTCCGATCACTGAAAGGAATCTTACAGAGTATATCGATGGCTGAGTGGAAGATCGACCTATCTCGGCAACCAGTTCGAAAACGCCCTATCTCAGAAAATTTTTTAACAACGCTCTATCTCAGAAAACTTTTCAAGAACGCCCTACTTCAGGATTTCATTGAAAAACGCCCTATCTCAGCTGCCAATTCAAAAACGCCCTATATCGGCTTATTTTCAATGTATTTTCGTTTGAGATAGGGCGTTTTTGAAATGAATTCTGTGATAGGGCGTTATTCAACCAAATTCTGAAATAGGGCGTTTTTCAATCAAACTTTGAAGTAGGGCGTTCTTGAAAAACTTTCAGAGACAGGGCGTTTTTGAACTGGCTTCCGAGATAGGTCGATCTTCCACTCAGCCATCGATATGCAAAATTTAAATTTTTAACATTTTTCATTTTAAATTACGACTTGTCCGACTATTATTTTTGTTTTGTTTGTTCTAGTATACATACATAGGGTGCCCATTCTGAAGACAAATTAACCATTTATAAATGGTTGTAAACAACGAAATGTTTTCTCTTAAATGGCATATGTAAGTATTTTTTATCGGGCAAACAGAAATAAAGTTACGAGCAAATATATGCTTCAACCTATGAAAAACGCGTTTTTTACCTTCAGCCCAGATTTTGAGAGTTTATTCAAAATTCTGAGTACCTGTGCGCAGGGTACGAAAATAAACTGTACAAAACAATTCCAATTTGCTCATCGATCATCATATCATTTGTGGTTTTGTACAGTTTTGTACATAGTCAGAAACAAATTGTAAGATTCACTGTCATTTTCCCCAACGAGAAACGTTTGCTTTTCGTTTGTGACAATTGTACCATAGGGTACGTTTTATATGTATGCAAACGTTTCAATTACATGAAAAATAATTTTTTCTGTAAATTTTCATATCCAATTCAATTAAAAAAAAATTTTATTTTTTTTTATGTATTGCAGCCATTCGTTTTGTATTTAGTTATTGCATATATGTACACACATACATATATTTTCCCTGCACGATTCATTTCGTTTGCTGTTTCGTCTGTAACTACTAAACTACTGTAGTGTACTATCGCCAAAGTGAACTCAGCCGTTTTGTTTTGTATTGTACCGAACTGTTGAAGTAATAAACGAAACGAAATAGTAACGTACAATATAGTTTATTTTCGTACACTGCCTGTGCGTACATATTATTTTGGTTTATTTCACTTCAAATCTCACAAAATCATAGATGCAAAAGTATGGTTGACACTGGATCAGTTGTTCAAGTATGTATTTATGACCAAATAGTCAAATCGTGTGAATGAATGTGGACAATATTTGTCACTTTACTGCTGTGCGCAAATGTGTGCCAAATCATTTGGATCTTTGGGAGCCAAATCGTCTGATCGCAAACCAAATCATTTGTACATCGCTATCCAAATGCGCAAATGTGGACAAATCTAAATTTGGCATTTTGTGTACAAATGTACAAATCGTGTGATCCCTGCTTAAGAAAAGCCGCTAAAGCTGTGTTTATATAGATTTATAGCTAAAAAATTTATGGGATTATCGAAACTTGTCAAGTTAGTGAAATCAAGTTATCGATATTTACTGAATTATCACTATTCATAGAGTTAACGAAGTTTACCGAGTTATCGTAATGCAGCGAGTTCTATCAACTTAAAGAGCTATCGTCGATAGTTATTGATTAACTGAAATTTGGTCTGTTTCTCGAAGCTTTTGTTAAAAATATATCGAGTTATCGAAATTTCAAGGCTAAATAAGTTAATCGAGTTATCGATTTATATCGAAACATATATATTTTTGAGTTTTCGAAATTTATGGAGCTCTTAAAATTCTGTTGTCGGAATTTATCGAGCCCTGAAATGCTGTTATCGAAATTTATCGAAGACTCTCATCCGCGCTGACTTTCGGTTGCTTGGCATATGTAATGGCTAC
Organism: Rhagoletis pomonella; assembly: GCF_013731165.1. NCBI lineage: Eukaryota > Metazoa > Arthropoda > Insecta > Diptera > Tephritidae > Rhagoletis > Rhagoletis pomonella. The sequence goes on along the minus strand of NW_023463285.1, from coordinate 3,727 downwards.
TTTGCATGTTGGGTTGATTTCTCTGTAAAACACCTGTTTCGACCTGTTGGGCTGGGCATTTTGGACTGCCTGCATCTGGAACTGCTTCCATCAAAGCAGTGCACTCTATTATTTAATGGGCTAGAAAGCTAAAAAAAAAGTTAAAACAAGCATACTGTGGGGGATTTTTCGAAACTTTAAGGCTATTGGGGTGACCATAAATATTATCCGATTCGAAACCGGTTTAATACGGTTCAACGTAATGATGTTACACAACTCTTTCGCGAAATCGAAAATTTTTTTTTTCTCGCTCTACCCTAATGGCTACGCACCTAAACTTGCAGAACACTAAAGCCGTTACTTCTTTTACAATTATAAAGATACATCTGCTGAAATTAGAGGTATGTATGTAAATTAGGGTCGTGCAAAATTCATGTCAAAAAGTAAAGTTGGAATTTTAAAGCTCTCACCCCTTAGGACTGTGATCTATATCGCAAAAGATATACCCCTATTTTTTTTAAATCAAAAAAATATTTAGATGTCGCTCACAGCGCTCAAAGTTTTCCATGTATTTTATATGGGATAAAAACAACTTTTCGCAAAATTTGTATGAAATTCTTGAAAATCAATATTTTTTCTCTATTTCTCTTCAGGAGATTCACAATTATAATACCCAGTTATTTATGTAACCATATTTTCATAGTAACTATAGTTTATAGGTCCACCAAAACTCCTATAAAATGTCTGACCAAGCAAAGAGGGGATAAATAAAAATTCTTTACTATTAAAAAATGGTTAAATAAACAATTGGATATTGTTATTGGAAGTCTTCTGAAGAGAAGCAGAGTTTTCTCCATCGAAAAATATTGATTTTCAAGAATATGGGAAAAATTGTTTTCATCGCATATAAAATACATGGAAAACTTTGAGCGCTTTGAGCGACCTCTAAATATTTTTTGATTTCCAATAAAAAAATATGGGTATATTTATTCGATATAGAGCAATCCTAGGGGGTTAGAGCATTAAAATTCTGCCTTTACTTACAAACTTTTATATCACTTCCGTTAGACTACACTTACTTAAAGCATTACTCCTCTAACTATTCAACTACAAGCATTCCAAATTTGCGATCACAAATTACATTAACTCAAAAAAAATTTCAATTACTCAAAACGCTGTCAGCAGTGGCTCATACAAAGCAGACGCAAGCGGTATGAGAAACATTGTTGAAGACAATTGCAATTGCCAGCACCAAATGAAAACGTTTATTACTATTATTATTGTCATGGCTTTTGCCAATAAAGCCCAGCGATAAATCATATTTTATTATGCGCCAACCAGCGCTAACAACCGAACATTCGATATGTATGTGTGTATGTACATAGCTTCACAGTGCACTCGACGGCGATGCATACTTGCAAGCGCGCTTTACACATCATCAAATTCAATCCGCAACTACATAATTTTTGAGCTCAATAAATTTTTGTCTTTCGGTGCTTTTTTTTGGCCGCTTCTTTTTTTCCCCGGCTCTTTCAGTGCTTTGTCCGAATTTGCGCCAAATTAATGCGCTCCGGCCTACTGCTTCGTTCATCCGGTCGTCGGCAGCATTTGCTGCGCCAATGACGTTTTTTTATGAACATGCATATGTATAAACGAGTATGTTTGCAGCTGAACTCAATATTATGGCCGACATATTTGAGTGAGTTTAAATTGGCCGCTTGCCGGTTGCACTTACATACATTCACACATTTAAAATGTGGCCACTTGGCGATGTGCCAAATTTTGCACAATGCTTGTATTTTATTTGTTTTTGTTCCAATCGATATGGAAGCTGACACACAAGGAGTGTTCGCTATGCAACTGCCAGTAAGAATTAGCCAGTAACAAAATTCAGAGAATAAGGTATCTTACTCTCCCAAAGAGCGAAACTTACTGAGTTTTGCGCGAACACGAATTAGCAAACATTTGCAAGCTTCACTGCCAGCTGGCGTCCACGGTTGCATTTCGAGCATAATCAATTTTTTAAATTATTTCAGGTGGAAACCAAAACAGGACCTATACGTATATTTCTTATTGTTTTGACTTTCTTCAACATACGCATCAATTTCTTTGTTGAAGTCACTGTCGGATTTCCTATATCGACAGTGGTGCCGAGTGCGTTCCGATTGCGAATACAGCTTTTTTCAAATATTTGGAATTAATTACAGATATTAATTGAATAAACGAATATTTACATACTTCTTTCATTAGTAAATCGCAACAAGATTGTTCATTTTTAAATTTAACGAACTCGTTAATTCAAATTAATGTTGACAAAATGCAACCGTGTGCCACAATCCTGCTTGCAAATTCTTACTGGCAAAAATTTTCCCAGCACGAATTTACAACTTCCCCTCCAAATGAAATGTCAAAATTGTGCTCTCTCCTTGCAAGTTCTACTGCGTTTTTGGCTAAACGAACACGATTTGGTAACAATTGGTACCAACTTGTACAAATTTTTTGCATAGCGAACACTCCTACAATTACACACATACACACACACACACACACACTCACTCTTTGTGTAGGCAAAAATGAATTAGTTCGACTTTTATGCCTCATTTTTCATAGTAAGACAGAAAAACTTTGCCCTACGATGTAGCTCACAAGCCGCTTATGCCCTGTGGTTTGTCGACTTGCCAGTTTGCCAAAGCGTAATTGATACCAACGGCCGTCATATGTGCATAGAATGTGTGTGGCGCAATAATAATAAAAAAAAAACGTAAAAACTCTAAAACAGCTGTGGGCAGCACAAAGCTAAATTGACTTAATTATGTATGAATTTAATTACTCTGTGCGAAATTTCGGTGACATATTTTCATTACAATTGAGTTTGATATGGTTGTCGGTTAGCTTGTCGTAAGAAGTTAATTTAATGAAGTGCAATAAATGGTCTCAAACTCGCAGTGTGCATTTTAGGCAAAAAAACAAAAAACACAAAAAAAGGCCGGTGTTGTCTTTGACGTTGCCAAGGGCATCTGTATTGCGCACCGATCTTGATGGTTTTAATTAGTAAATAGCTCAACAAAGTTCACCGGTACAGCTGCTAAATGAGAAAGTTAAAAAAAAAACTTCATATCTGAACAATCACTTTCATGGGAGTTATGCCTTATATGTAAAGCACCGATCAAGATAATTTTCTATGTAGGTCTTGTATGATTGTTAAGTAAACAGCTCAAAAAATGGCATGTGTTTAGATGCCACCAATTTTGAAATTTGGACAATAACAACGGCCACATCCCATATAACGGTAATTTAGAGAAATACGAAATCTTCGATAATTCAGTAAACACTGATGTTTATGTACTCAAAATTGATGTTTGCAATAAATCTTTAGCAGCAAACACGTTTATGATAAAATTTTGGAAAATGGGCATGGCACCGCCCACTTATGACCACACGTGTGTATCTCGGTAACCGTTCGATCAATTTGTACCAAGCTCGGCATGATTATTGTGCTTTCCACGTTAAAGCAAACTGTTGAAAATTATTCAATTCGGACGCCCACTTTTCATATAACGGTAAATTTCTGAAATGCTTGAAACTTCGATATTTCGAAATTATTTTTTAAGGTTGAAATAAAAATCCTTTCGTAATAATAAACAAACCGCCCGCTTATCCAAATTAAACATATTATTTAAAAAATTAAAGAGAACTGAAATTACTTTTCACATAGCAATATCTAAAAGAAGGTTACCACCTTTTTATA
>NW_023463284.1:0-14606 GCF_013731165.1 Rhagoletis pomonella | reverse complement strand
GTTATATTTACGCAGATTTTATTTTCAGTGTATGTACGTATGTATAAAGGCACATTGAACAGGTATCTAGTATCAATATAGCAGCTGATTTGATTTTTATTTTTTTTTCAAATTATTTGGTCTCGAAAATGTCAAATATTTTTAATTTCTTTCCATACAATAAGGTGGAATCGATACTTGTACATATTTTGTTTTTGCTTTTATGGGGCCTTTGTCAGATTTCAGCTATTTCTCCCCGAATAAAAAAGGGCGGCAGACACTCTCACGTTTTCACTCACTAGCGAAAAACAAAATTTTGAAAATCAAAAGCTAGTCGCAGCTGATGAAACAACGCCACTTTATATAAATTACTGGGCCTTGCAAACGTTGAATCAACGCTTTGAGATGCAAATAAATTTACTAAGAAAGAAAGTTTAAACAATTTTCATTTTTTCCAATTTCAATTATTTATCCATACTAATACTAATATGTACATATATATTTTGAAAGTCTTTTTTTGTGTTCGCAAAAATCGAGAGCGGCTGAACCGATTTTTTTGAAATTTCGGACACCTGCCATACACGTACCAAGGATGGTTATAGGCTAAACAAAATTTCGTTAAATAAAGGGATCGTGGCACCTCCTATACAAACCGAGTTTTTCATACTGCATATCTCTGGACGTGTTCATGGTAGAGTTCTCTGGAACTTGGTATGGAGGTATGTATATGAAATAAATCGCATACTCTTGAAGAAAGTTTCGGACTATACAAACCGAATTTTTATACTGCATATCTTTGGAAGTATTCGTGGTACAGTACTGGAACTTCGTATGGAGATATGTATGTATCAGGGATGTTGCGAATATTTGCATTGGCATTCGTTATGAAAATGATTTGCATCATTCAATTGATATGAATGTTTTGCGAATGCGAATGTGTACATAGGCAGAGAGTTCACTCTAATATTGTTGAAATGGCTCTAAGTCTGTCTAATCAGGGTGCGGACAATAACCGGCTTTTAGCTTCAGGCGCTAAACGGTTAAGTAGTATATCAAGCAATATTGATGGGCCTTCAACAAGTACTGCTAAAAGTCTTATAAGCAGCCTAGAAATAATTTTAGATTCTTCCAGCGAAAGCGAATGCTCCAATGTATAAGCTGGAGACATTAAAAAATTTGAAATTAAAGCTCAATTGAAGGCCTATCTTAAAGAAAAACGAGCTCATCTCGGTGAAAATCCTCGCGATTGGTGGTTCCAAGTGAGCAATTGTTCGGTGCAGCCAGCCTTATATAGAGCCTCTAAGAAATCGCCTCATGGGAGAAATGGCAACAAAATTACTTTTTTTTTTTAATTATATGTAATATCGAGCCCTAACCGCCAAAATAACGTAAGCGACATATTTTTCAAAATTTTGTTTTTGATGCAGAAATATTACTAGAGCATCGAGATACATTTCTGCATCAAAAAGAAAATTTTGAAAATAATGTCGCTTACGTTATTTTGGCGTTTAGGGCTCGATATGCCCCTCTTAACTTTGGCTACTAGATTAAAACACTAGGTTTGTTCGTCGAAAATCCAGCAAGAATTATTCAACACTCAAAATATCAGAGAGTAAGAAAAAATTCTCTCAAATTCTCTCTCATGTTGAGAAACTTGCAAATTTCTGCACGAACGCAAATTTGCAGGAATTTGCAAGTTTCGCTGCCAGCTGGCGTCCACGGTTGCATTTCAAACATAAAAATTTTTTATAGAATTTTTAAAATTCTTTCGTATGGCCAAAAACAGGATATACATGTATATTTCTTGTTGTTCTGACTTTCTTTAACATACATTTCAATTTCTTCATCGTACTAGCTGTCGGGTTTCTTAAATCGACTCTGGTTGCAATTGCATTCCGATTGCGAATACCATTTTTTTCAGCCGAATTAAGTTCATATCATTGGAATTAACTAAATTAATTATATCAACAACTATTTACTTCCTTTTTTCATAAAAAAATCGCTCGTGTTTAAAAATTTTTAAATTTAACGAACTAATTTATTCAAATTATTGTAGACAAAAATGCAACCATGCGCCACAACCGCATGTTTTTCGTGTTTGCAAATTCTTGCTGGCAAAATTTTTTCCAGCAAGAATTTGCAACTTCTCTCCAAGAGAACTGTCACTTTGCTCTCACAATTTTTGAGTGTTGGATAATTTTTTGGTCTGCACGAACGCGATTTGGGCAAAAATCGTGATAATTCGTACAAATTCGTACAAATTTTTTGCTCGACGAACAAACCTGCTGTATAGGTTAAGCACTCGTTCAATTTTCTAATAATTTACAAAAATTTTCATGTAATAAGAACGATGACTTAAGTTGATTATTATTTTTTTAATGCTATTCCTAATATTCGCATTCGCATTCGCGTTGATATTTGATATGCCTTGGTATGTAACTATGTATAAAGTTAGTTAAAATCTTTACAAAATAAATTTTGTTCACATTTTGTTTATTAATCGCATACGGTGTGTGACGACAGCTGTTCCAATTTATGCTGCTTCGTTGCTTGCCAACATATTTTGTTATTTTTTCCCCTACTTTTTTATTTCCTCAGACTGACGCGCGAATATACATACCTATTTTGTTTTACCTAACTGTAGTTAGGAGTTTGTTTATGGTGCTGTCATCGTCAAGCATTGTCCACGCAACGGCAAACAAAAAACAATCGTTTATCATTATTGGCCAAGCAGCGTTGCGACGTTATCACCACATTAGTTGTGTTTTTTTACAAATTATCCAGTAACTTGCCAGTAACTCTCCAGTAACTTTATTTCTAAGAATTCGCTCTCATAGAAAAAATTTGCAAAAAAGTACGCGAACGCTTTTCCAGTAATAATTTGCAAGTTTCATGAACAGCTGATAAATTGGTTGTTTGTTCGCAGCATATTCCCAATAAAACGATATATTTTATATTTAAATATGTTTGTTTTGAAAATTTCCACAATAAAAATCCACAAACAGTTTCCTTATTAGTTTAAATTTCATCCAGCAACATGCGATCAGCTGTTTTTCGTACTGGCAAATTCTTACAAGTAAAAATTTATCCAGTAAAATCCAGTAAAAACTTGCAACTTCAGCTGTAATTTTTCGCTCTCTCAATTTCCCCTACTTTGCAAGTTTTTGCGTACGAAAACGCCAAAACATGAAAATTCGTAAAAACTTTTACTGGATTTTACTGGAAATGAGTAAAAAAACGCAACTATTGCCAATATGTATTTGGCAAATTAGTATTCAAGCATGCACACTCTTAAGTAAAGCCTAGTAAAAACTAAATCTGTCAGCAAAAGGTAGTCCTATAAGGACTAGTTTCGTGATTGCATTCCAACTAGCCTAAAAAATAAACCTCGAAAGCGTTTTCGATCTTTCAAAATACTTATTGAAAACTTTGCTCACGAGGCGGTCTTATCGTTATATTTGTCTTTTAGCAAAAAGTGATTCAAAAACTAAATTAAATAAAGTAATACTTTTTTAAGTCCATAAAACCTTAAACTAAAAAAAACAAAAACAGATTTAATAAATTGTAAAAATTAAATGGAATTAAAAAGAAATTTAAAAAAAAGTTTCTAAAAATTAAACTGCATAAAAAATGTTTCTTTTTAAATCAATTAAATATAAAAATTAAAAAAAGAAACAAATCCGCTGCCCGAAAATTCGAACTCGGGTATCTCGAATGGCACACCAGCTCTTTGTTGCTCACTCGGCCATTCCGACTATAGGAACACCAGCGATCAAAATATACATACATATGTGCATACATCTTCATTTTGAACATGCTAAAGTGCTTTTTGTCAAAAGAGCTTTACACCATGAAAGTTCTCATGGGAGCTTTTTTTTTTTGTAAAACTTTCGTGCCAGAATAAACAAACTCTTTCAAACTATATTACCCATTGTCTTTTGATTGTCTTACAAAAGACTTGCAACAATCGTATGCCGTTTTTTTTTTTGAAATAAATTTTACATGCTAATATGGCAATATTATCAGAGTGCAAAATTTTAAAGAAAGAGCACACGAACCCTTTACAGCCCTGGCGCAGGGCAGAATAAATGCAACATTATTTCGGGAAAAGAAAACGCTATTGGCCATAATTGCCCTGTTAGACGCTTATTTTGTAAAAACATTTTTAGATGTTGTCATTTTCTCATTTTCTGTTATTAATGGTGATTTCGTTTCATCCAAAAACTGTTGAACTTCCACGGGGCAAAATGTATTTGATGTTACACTTAACCCAGTAAAAGCGCTTGGTTTTGCCTTCATATCCTTGTCTAGCTCACGCATGTTATATCATTATGATTTTTATTTGAATTTATTATGAAGACTGACATAAGCGGAGAATAATTTTTCATTTAAATTGCTGGTGAAACCGGTACTTATGAATTTCAGGTCAATAATTTTGTAATAAACATAGAAATGTCTGGTAACACAGCTGAAAGTGGAACTTTCTGCATTCACAGTGAAAACAGGCAAAAAGTAGTATCAGAAAGTTCAATTTTTGAAAATTAAAATCGCTTTCGAAAGTCACTTTAAATGCAAGACGTAACTGCTTCTGCAATCACTTTGGAATTTCTTGAGTTTAACAGACTTTTCAAAACTACTTTCAATTGCCACGAATAACAGCTACTGAAGGTCTACATAACGGGAATGGCCCAGATTTTCATCTGGCCAAATTGGTACATTTAAATTACGTGTCCAGCAATTTCTATTTTTGCAATAAATAGTTATGCCTCCATTTTCATTTGAAGCGCATCAATTCCAAAGTAGTTAATTTACCTACATAGTTCATTTCGATGTATATATCTACTATGCTCACACATAACTTGATCGTTGCTATCGTTATCGTTGTTACTTCCGATGCCATGTTGTTCGCTTGCAATGCTTCGACAGCTGCAAGTATGTATGTATGTGAATTTAGCAAAAGCAGAGCAAACAAGCGAATTTACATACATACTTTTGCGAAATGAATAAAAATGGCATTAAAAGATGAAAACTGGAAGTTTTATGCTAATGGCAGGCAGTCAATGGCATCATTCCAGGGACGGTGAAGCACCTTGTGGCCAGCAGTGCTTGCATTTATATATCGCACACTTTTTTTCAAGAACGTATTAACTAAAAAATGCCAAATTGGTAGAAAATGCCATTCTGCGTCCATGTTATTCATAGGGGGAAGGAAGTTTTTACTATGCTTTTTGACAAAATTACATAAAAAAAAATTATTCAGCTTTTGCAGTGAATTAAATTTATGGTTCAAGAATATTTTTAGCGTATAATGCTGAAATTTAAATTTTTGGCATTAGTGCACTTTTGAAGAATTTGTGCAATACGAACGCATATATCGAACACCTAGATCTAAAGTGCGATTAACTAAAAAAAAACAAATCGAGCGATTTTTTTGCATACATCAATTCATAGCACCTATGTACATCCAATTAATAGACATATTTTTTTCTTCATGAATATAAACATTAACTAAAAAACTAATGTTATACCGGTTTTTGTATTAATTGCGTTGAATCTGTACAATCCATAAGCAGTTAAATTTCCCTCTCTGAATTTTGAGTTAGCTCACTTTAGATCTACGTGCATACATACGACATAGATAAATGTAATTACAGCAACTTGTTTCTATACAAAAGTTCACAGACAACCAGCAACATGATACTAGTCGGACATCCTGCAACAATACATACTGCAGCGACAGCCAAGTTCATTGTACATAATATGTATGCATATTATGCATATATTTATGTATGTACATATGTATGGAGTGCATTCATACGTACATATATAACAAATATATGTATACTCCTATATGTATAAAATGATGAAGAAAAAGACTGAACTCATAGCAAGCGTATATTTCGCAACTTGCAGTTACACGGGATACATTCATATAAACAAGTGCACCTGCACCTAGATCAGATTTTTCGCAACGTGTTTGATAAAGATTACCCATTCCAAATTTTCATTTTGCAGACTCCATAACGACTGTAAGCACTGGTGATGGAAATATTTTAAAATAAATAAGAGATGATCCCTTTTCGAACTTGGAATAACATTTTAAAAAAATCGACGAATTTTAACAAATGTTTATTAAAATATGAAAATTTTGTATCATATTTTTTCGATTGCTTTTTGAGTATGTACTTTCCCAGCTAGCAAAATTGCCATAAAACTGTTAGATATCCGTCAGATTTGTCGGAAAAAAGTCGGAAATCTTTATGATTTTGGCCGATATCGGTCAGTGAAGCGTTTGGAGACTCTTCACTGGAGAGGTTAGGATTGAAACACTAAATAAATAAATAGATTGCATTCTGTTTTCCATATCCTATCTAGCAACATCCCTGCAAAGTTCCCAACAAACTAACGACATATTTGAGAGTTTCGGAAATGTTTTCCGAATTACATATCGAGGGCTTATATTCAATACCCTCTGATATAAAAATCCCCCAACATAAGACTGAAGTGTCATCGGTGATATTAATGCTGACCTTGTATAACGCTTGACAAAAGAATTTACTATTAACTTGCAAAGTCAGAATTAGCATCAGTTATGAAAGGTAAGTCCCAGATGGGTTCTAACATCATAAAGTAGTTTTTGTGAAAATTGCAGATAGACGGTATAAAGTCCTAGATATGTAATTTTTTTTACGAATTTTCGAAGAAAATCGTATGAAGAGGTCGACACGAACTCGTAAAGAAACTTTTCTAGGATTTCTTAAAGAAAATACTGAAAATACTCCTCCCAACGCAGCCTTATTATCATTACTTTCCCGACTTTCATTAGAAGTTTCGTAAAAGATCGTGTGTACAGTACATTTTATTTTAGAATTCGGAATCGGAAAGTGAAATGATTTTTTACGAATTCCCTAAGATTTCTCTATTTTTCAGATTACTCTGAACGTATGGTTCGCAGCCATGTTTACGTTTATTTGTAAGTGTTTAGTACACACATTTGTGTATACATGTGTATGTACATATGTAAATATGTATGTATATAGTTTACGTACTAGCAGTATGGTGGCCACAGCATCAAATCGTTACACGTTGCGGTCGGTTTCAACGACTCCACCAGCAAGCCAGTAGCTCATAGACCACCAAATGTCATAAACTCATTGTTAAAAATGCAGCCGTGGCTGAGAGCTGCAAATGCCATGAATACCAACTTCATTTTGATGTTTTATACTGTTTTGAAATAATATTTAAGTACTCTTCTTGAATGCTGCATACGAAAAATGTACATATGTATAGCTTTTATGTCTTCATCAACGCCATACAATTATAATTCCTCTGGCAGTTGCTATTTGTTAAGAAAACAGCCAAGAATACTTAAAACCATGCAATGCAAAAGTATAACAAAACAACAATATGAATAGAAACGATTTATTGAAGTACTTACTTTCTAGAAAAGGTAAAAAACCAAATTAACTTTTTTATAGCAAATAATAAGTTACGTGCATATCGAGGGCTTATATTCAATACCCTCTATCTGCAAAAACTCAATTTTTCAAGAGAGCAAAAAAATTGTTTTGACAGCTATATTTAAAAGTGTTAATAATTTTAAGTACCCACGCATATCTTAAAAATTCACGCTTATATTAAAACTAGGATTTTACCTTTAATTCATTTTAATTTAGTTTAAAGATCAGATAGAGGTTATTGCAATTCGAATTGTGACTATTTATACAAACAAATGACATAACATAAGTCATTGTTCTGTAAACTCGTTCCATTCTATTCCGACGTGCCCAGGTAACCACATAATTTTAATGGTGGTTTTGTATCGAAAGAGTATTTCACGTGATTTCGAAATTATATGAGAATCATCAGCACTGGGCTTCGATGGCTGATTTACTGTCCGTGCTTATGAGGAAATTTCCTTCGTTTTTAGAGGTGAAAGGTACAGCTTCTAGCAATTGTAAATGCCGAGAAGTACGCGTAAAACCACACCCTTTTGTTTCCGCAAAAGAACAACCGGTATCATATCTGGAACAGTCTATGAAAATAAGCTCCCAGGTAATTTATGAGTATGGGCAAATGTCCTTGCGGTAAAGTTTTTACTTAAGTAGGCATCGGAGTCGATATGATGTCCAAATGTAGTTTAATATACGAAATAAAGCTGATTGCTTGCTTCATCGGTTTTTTTGTTGAAAGCAGGATTCGACGTGAGAGAATAAAGTCTCATTTGTGCAGTGAACAATCTTCGGGATGAGCATCTTTGTGTTGCACTTTACCCCAAGGTTATGGTTCTTCTGACTGCTGCATGGTAAGGTGTTTCTAGCAATTTAAGATGCTTTTTGAGCAGTGTCCGTAAATGACGAGTCCAAAGTCAATTTTTCCTAATATAAAATCCCTAATTACATTTACCTGTGTAGTTATATGAACTAAAAAATACTTGGATTATAAAAACTTTATGATATTTAGTCTAGCAAGTAACCTAAATCTTACTTTATGACAGTGCTGCTTAAAAGTATGTTTATTGTAAAAAATTATTCCCAATATTTTCAATATGTCAGTATGGTGGATAAAGGTGTCATACACGAGAAGGGTTGGATGTATGCATTTGTGTTTTCTGCAGATTTGAAAAAAACCGAAATCTTAGCTCCTGAATATTTGGACCAATTGCGGCAAGTCCTTAGTCTTAGAAAAGATATAATGGAGCTAACTTTCCCAAAGGCTATATTGAATAAAATAACCGAAAGTGGTGATCCTTGTGGGACACCATTAAAGAGAGGAACAGTTTCCGAATAACAGTTATTGACCCGAACAGCGAACTTCCGGTTGTAAAGGAAAGACTTAACAATCCTGTACATCCTCTCACCATTTTTCCAGCGTAATACTTTAGATATGCTGGGGAGGAGGGAAATGGGTCTGTAGTTAGAAAGTAATGAATTGTTTCTGTTTAGTTTGGCAATAGGAATAATAATAGCAGTTTTCCACTCTTGGTGACCCTTGAGATAGAATGGAGTAATGGAGTTTAATGACTCTATCAAATTTGGTTTCGGTTGGACAGATATATCGAATTAGGTAGAACTAGTTTAGCCTGGGCAAAACTAGTTTGATCTAAGATCGGATTTTACCGGTAACATATACATACATATGTACATACATAGGCACATGTAACTTACCTGCCACAAAAAAATGGTAATAAAAACAATTTTCCAGCGAAATTGTGTAGATAGAGGATTTTGCTCTTATAACAAAATATTATTGCAGATAGTGGAATTTTCAAAATGAGAATATAATAGCATTAAAGCTATATTTTAAGTTAGACATTATTGTCATGGCTGAAAGATTAATCGGAGCTCACGTTACCATCAAAAACTCATTTTCATCAAAATTGAAGCTAGAGGGTATTGAATATAAGCCCTCGATATGCACTATGTACATATTTCGTATTTCAGAAGGCCTTTTGAAGGAGTTTTTATAAAGCTGCTTATTTAATTCACATAAACCATACTTCTTTAAGATATTTATCTGGGATAGGCATACAATTTCAATAGTGACACTGTAAAACATTTTCGGGTTTTTAAGTTGGTGGTCCCAGAGGAACTTTTAAAACAATTAAAATTGCTTCAAATCCAAACTACTTTTACCATCAAAAGGTCTTTCTATGGGGTTTTCGGTATTTAGGAATCTGCAATTTATTTTTACCAAAACGGCCGAATTTCCTTTAAAAATATGCGAAACGGAATCTGTACATGAAACGTAGAACTGACCACTTTATTACCGAATACCACTTTATTGACCACCGCATTTTAACGGATAACTTGTTGTAAGAACATAAAAGTCCCGAAACAGTCGTTGGGGAAACATAGACGCGACTGTGTTCAGCTTAAGGTGTCAGCAGAGAACTTAAAAATTAAGTAGAATTTAAATCTGTACGCCAACTGATTTCCTCCTAGAAGGTGGAATGACTGTTCATCTTCCCACCAAAAAGCCAGTTTTCAAAATTAAAATGTGGCAAACACGCCTCAACTGTGCAAAACGTTGCCCGAAGAGGTTTGAAGAAAATCACTCTTCGAACGGAATTCAAAATTAAACCTTTTCGGTTAAGTAGTGTTTTCCCAATCATAGTGTTGGAACGCTGGTTCAAGTTTTGTTTATCGTAATGTACAGCTCATTCATAATTTATAGGCAAATCATGCTGAAATCAAGTAATTTCGCCTTGTAAAATCTGCCAATAAGTTAAGTAGAAATCAGATAATAAGCTAACACTGTCGAGGAAATTAACACACAAAAAAAAAACCTAAAGGTATGCAACCATTTTTATTTATTTATTTATGTGAAGCAATTTAATCGAAACAAACCGTAATATGAACAGAGTTTACCAGACACTCGATATTAGGGCGCCTTCTAATTCAGAAACTTTGGCGATCGAAATTCACAGCCCTATTCCCACTAGATGAATACAGTCTTTATTACTTCGCCTTCAAGTATGCCACAAAAAAATATATCGTATGTGTTACGAAATATGTATGTATGTATATCCATAGACATTTTTAAATTATAATTTATATAGGATACATCTGGGCTTTTTTTTGCGTTTGAAATGTATTTTTACACGATTATGGGCGTAAAAGAATTGACACTTACAGTATTCTACTGCAGCAATTGAAATCTATACATCACCACGCAAAATTTCTGTCACTAAAAATCTTTAAATTAATAAATGGTATGCCTAAAAATATACATACAATGCCTACAAGGAAACAGTACCTGCATGTCAGCTTACGACAAATTTATTGCCTTCCTTTGGGTATGATGTTACATATTGTTAGGCACACCCTTTTATTCATTTATAGATTTTAGTGACAGAAACTTCGGGTGTTGATTTCTAGATAATACCGTGCAGAGCGGGCCTGTAAATGAATAACTGTGCCTAAACATATGCATTATCTTCTTTCATTATCTCCATCAAGTTGTTATTCATTATAAATTTTCGGCAATTGCCAGTTTATTATAGGATGACCGGTCTTAATTGGAAAGAATACCATTTTACCTTATTAATTTACCAAAATATGCACAAACGCACATATTCATTCCCACAAAGCTGTGAGTCAGCCCAAAATGACGTACCTGCGCACAAAGCCGTCTAACACATAATAAAAAGCATTGAAAAGCATTACCCTCAATAATGACGCTCTACTGTTGGCATTAAGTTAAGTAGTTTACCCTTATACCAACGCCACTAGCTAACAGCGTAGTTTTGCGCTTGATAACTTATTGTTGTGTGGAGTAATTCGAATACAACTGAATGGAGCTTCCCCGAAGCGCACGCTGCGAAACTAGCCTAAACCGACTTTATCTGGTTTTAAGCTAACCAATCCAAAAACAAGTCATGAGCGCACTCCGACAACAACTGATTGACTAACTGACCGACTGTCTGACCAAGCCAAACCACACAAAATGCTTATCCCCACATAGGTTTGGCAGCTGCTATCGTATGCGACAGCTGGAGAACATCATAAAAAAGGCAAGTTAGAATGGCAGCCAAGCAGTCCGACAAAAATGGAAGTGCACCAAAAACGGCATAGCCGACGAATATATGTATGTATGTACATACATATGCTTTACATACGCACACGCACAAGTGCATAGAAACAAAAAAGAATTCCACTGGTATTTTTGGCGACAGACCCCTCAAAGTTGGTGGAGTATCTAAATGTCCCCTTCGCTTGCTTACTACACATTCATTAGCTCGAAGCTATTTTTATATCCCACTTTGGGAATGCTACTAAAAGTGCATAGCTCAACGGGAGCCGCAATGAATGCAATTTCAGCACAGCAAGCTCCCAATACTCCCTGACCCATTTGGTAGATAATAGACGAAACCACAAGTTGAGCTGGTATGCAATGCAATGCAAACTTTCTCCGCCAATTTCGGGGCAATCGATTTTTCGCAAACAATGCAGATTACAAAAAAATGCACTTTCAATCGGACCTGCGCTAAGTATTATACAAACATAATTTAATTCACTGTGCTTATATTTTTATGTCATGGATTTACCTTTTTATTCACATGAACGTATGCTTCCTTTTTATTTACTTTATTTAACCACACCTAGTACACAAATATATCCCAGACAAAAAGATGCTTTCGCGAGTCGATTTCCGTTAACAATAAAATACAACAAAGGAATGTACGAATTTCATGTACATGAATTTCGGCACATGTCGGGGTTGTAAGATAGACGGTTTTTTTGGTACTAAACGAATTTGCAACGCAACACAACACAGAAAATATATGCATGTAACATGGAATACATATTAATAATGATAATAAATGGTATAATATAGACCTTATTGCCATTTCAAAGCACAAATCTAAATTTTCTTTACAATATTCACTCAATTTAAAAAGTTAAAATATTTTTAAACAAGTGCGATTTTATTGCAAGCCTGCACTTCGGGAATGACAAAGAACATCAAATGTTATCGATAACATTTTTCGACATTTATGGCAAGTGAAGCTCGGGTCATAAAAAAATATGCTCGCCGAAATTTAGTATGCTCCTGCTTAAATTTAATAACGACGCAATTTAAAAACAATTGGGGTGTTCACAGTTCGTTCCAAATAGCGTCTCAAAATGTAGACGTCTACATTTTAAGACGTTTTCTAACCGTAAAATCTGTGGTGTTGTTGTTTCCCATACAAAATTGGAAAACGACGCCGTCTACATTTTGTCACACTCAAGGCCGGTCCACATAGAACTTTCGCGTTGGCTTTGGCGTTGGCGTTGGTGTGACAGAACGCACGTTAAAAGTATGCTTGCTACAATGAACGCTTGGCAGCGAATCCTTGGGCCACTAAATTAACATATTAACGACAGATAAATTAATATTTCATATCAATAATTGTATTAAAAACGATATTTCTTGCCCGCACTTGATTAAAAAGGAAAAATATTTCACATAATTTTATTTATTTGCAACAGCTGACGAGCGACGCACGCGAAAAGTTGAGAGTTGGCCATCTTTTTGCTTTGTGTTGGCGTGAGCGTTGTCAAATTTTGGCTATGTGGACGGCTGCATTTGAATTCATGTATTCATAGTCAGCTGTTGAAGCGACGCCAACGCCAACGCAACGCCAAAGTTCTATGTGGACGGGCCTTCAAAGGTATGTTTTTTACGCGTCTACATTTTGCGACCTCGCAGCAGGGTTGCATTATGGCAATACTTATTACATTTTTTTATTTATTGGCCACGTTTTCTGTATTTGCATTTAATTTGAGCACAATTTCTGATGAAAAGAAACAAATCAAGGAAAAGAAATAACAAATATTACGAATTGGTAATTAAGTTAAATAATTACAATTTTTCAGAAACAAAATCGAAAGGCGACATATAAAAAATGCACGCAAGGAAGAAATGTCTGGCAACACCAGCAAAGTTTTGAGACGATTTTGCGACGACTGCTAGAAAGGGGTGCTCACAGTTTGATGCTAAAGATGTCTCAAAATGTAGACGTCCACATTTTCAGACTAATTTGGAACGAACTGTGAACACCCCAAATGAAAAATATTTTATTTTTTTTGCAAATTTAACTTTTTAAAGCGAAATCATACTTTCAATTGCTGTCATGCAGTTTTTCTCGACGGTAAGTAACCGGTTTTGTGCAGGTTTTTGATTGCGCCATACCTTTTCCTTCCTCTGGCAACTCTGCAATGCGCTAGTCTCATTCAATTTTCATAACTTGTCTGGGCTTCGTGCAAATTTAACAATTTTATTTTGTGATTATTAATGTGAATTTATGGAAGAAAATATTGCATAAATGAATACAAAGGTGAAAATATCAAATATAAAAATGAAATTACTATAAAATTACCATGAAAAGCCTTTAAGGCGTAAAAATAAGTTGTGGGCTGCAAATGAAAGAAAAGTGTGCAATTTTTTGTTGGGGTGGAATGACAGATAAAGAATAAATAAAAGAACGGAGTGAAGTATATAAGGAACAAGAAAAACAATAAGCGTTGCGGTGTAGGAGGCGGTAGGAGCTCAATTTCGGCCAAAGTGTAGTGCTAAAAACAACGGAAGTGTCTACGGTGTGTTAAATACGAGTTCCAGCTTCATTTGAATTTTGTTTTTGCATCGTGTACATAAGCCTGAGCAAATATAGGTGCAGTGTGGATTGCTGGTAAATAGGCTCCTTGGGCAAGCGGTCAAATCAGAAAATGTAAGTATATACATACATGTGTAAGTAGGAAGGGTGGTGATTTCCGTGATTTAAAGCGCAAGAAATGGTAAAAAACGGAAAAAGATATATAAGAGATGTATGCATGGACGTGTGTATGTATATGTATTTATATCTATACACATATAAATGCGGGCAAGTGGCAGAAATAAAAGAAGCAATAAAACGTTAAAAGGAAATGCAAATACATAAAAGACAAAACTACAGCTGAGAACCAGGATTGCCAGCATTTTCTAAGGTATTATAGTAACTAAAAAAAATTTCAAAAATATACTGTTATTAAAATATATATAGTATTGTTACGATTATCCTTGAACCCTCGTCCAGATTACCCAAATATGCTCGGACTCGTATCGCTGGATTGTTAAATAAATGCTAACGATGACCAAATTGT
>NW_023463283.1:0-14607 GCF_013731165.1 Rhagoletis pomonella | reverse complement strand
GACGGACGGACGGACGGACGGACGGACGGACGGACGGACGGACGGACAGACAGTCACCGCTTAATCGATTTCTCTTTTCATTCTGATCATTTATGTATACATTTGTCTATATCTATCTCGATTCGTTTTGCCTGTTACAAACAACCGTTATGTGAACAAAGTTATAATACCCTTGTGCACAAGTGCGCTCGGGTATAAAAAGAGCCAAAATATTCTAATAGGCGACATTCACAGTGCGTCTGATTCGCGAGTCAATTGTATACGTGTTGATTCCCCTTCGACTACACACAGTTGAATCATTTAGAGTCATGGCAGGTGTCATGTCGGTGTAACTCACACATATTTATTTTGACAATACATCCAAACCGACTGCAAAGTCAGACGCACGGTGTATGCCGCCTATAAGCAAAGAGAAAGTAAAAAAAAACAAATTTTTCGCTGAAATGGTATAGAATTCTTGAAAATCAATATTTTTAGATCGGAAAGCTCTGGTTCTGTTCAGGAGACTTTCAATAATAATACCCAATTGTTTATTTAACCATTTTCTAATACGAGCGATCTTTTATTGGTCGCCCCATTCCATTTTCCGGGGTTTTTGTGGGTTCTTGGCGGACCTATAAATTATAGTTGCAATGAGAAAATGTTTAAATAAATAATTGGGTATTATTATTGGGAATCTCCTGCAGAGAAACAGAGTTATCTGGTAGAAAAATATTATTTTTTAACTACTCAACAACAATTTCCACGAAAAGTACAAAATACATTAAAAACTTTGGGCGCTTTGAGCGACCTCTACATAATTTCAGATTTCAAAATAAAAAATTTTCGGTATAGAACAATCCTAGGGGGTGAGAGCATAAAAATTTCGACTTAACTTTTTTACATGCAATTTTGGACCACCCTAAAACATATACATACATATGTATGTATGTTCGGCGATCAATGTCCGTGGAATGTTCGTGAAAATTTGCGCAATCAATGCAAATTCCAGCTGCAACAAATAACGCTAGAACACAAGGAAGCAACAATAATATAAAGGCAATCAAATACTATTGAATAGCACGTTGCTAGGTGAGATAGGAGGTAGATGGGAGAGACCAACACCCATTTCAAGGAAATTCTTAAGATTTTTGCGAATCCAAAATGCCGCCCACGACATCACTCTTGGGAAATAAATTTAGCTTAAATAACACAAAATATGTACTACAAAAATAAATAGTAGATCAAATTTTCAAGCATTTCGAAAAAAATTCTGCAATATTATTTAACAAAGCAGGGATTCATATAAATTGGCAGGCATGAAACAATTGCTTTTTTGCTTTTCGTCGCGCATTTTGAGCCACCCAGCGGGCACACATAAATTACTTGACAATAATTAAAATCAATTTTTGGCCTGAATGACGCAGCTGTAGCATAACGACGTTCGAAATGGACGACGAAAGCCACTATAGCAGAAAAAGGCTGTAACAACAAATACACAGTAAATACAATAATAATGAAAGCAACAACGCCAACATCAATATCAACAATATCAGACGTATAAAAGCGACCAAATATGTGCGTGCATGTGCAGGGCATAATAGTTGCTATAGCAGCCGACGCAGTTAACTTGTGTTGTTGCTATGACATTAAGCCGCCGTCGCCAACAGTGACGCAAAGCTGATGCGCCCTGAAGTATGCAATGTAATGGCACTGAAAACGCAAAGCATATGATGATGGCAGCCAGGCTAGCGGGCGGGCGGGCAGGCAGGTAGGCAGGCAATGCAATATTGCGGGCGGCGAACAATCGTATATGTGATGAGTAAGCGCTTATTTGTGTAAGTGTGTGTTTGCATGCATGTGTGTGGTTGTGGTGGAAAATTTGCATGCTGACAGCATTGGATGGGTCATACAGCTATGGATTTTATGCGTGTTCATGCTGTCTCCTGCCAACCAGCCTGCGAAACAACCATCACCAAACAGCCAACCAGCCAGTCAGCCATTAGCCAAAGTGGTATTTTACGTTCAGTCGAATTTGTACATAAGTGTGTGTGTGTGTGCTTGTGCGCTTGCATATCAAAGCTTGCGCTCATATTCTGCATAATTTTGCTCTACGCGTTTCAATATGAAATCCAATTGTGTGAATTGTTATTAAGGCAACAGCAGGGCACTTGTTTGTGTTAACCCATACATGCACGAGGACATAATGCCACACACACACACACACACACATACACTCACGAATGTGCGCTATGCCGTTCAATGCTAAATGCTATTGCACTTTGACTGCCGACTCGCTGTGACTGCTGCTGCTGCTGCTGCCATACGCCGCACTCATTGTTGTTCTTTTGTTATGTTGGCTGTTGGCGGCGGGATTAAAACGTGAAATGACGTCATTAACATTTTGGTTTTGACATAACCGCATATTTTGCGTAATAAGGCAGGCAGGAAGGCAGGCAGGCAAGCAACTAAGCTTGTTAGTCGAGGGACGTATGAGCGGTCCTTATAGTAACGTTAAATCCAAAAGCAGGAAATGCATGCTTTTATGCATAAATAGGCGCATACAGAAGACGCGTCATAACTATAGATACACACACATACACATACACATTAATAATTTTCGCTCCACCTCCACTCACTAACTCACTCACAGCTTTTAATTTTGCCTTGCATGTAATGAGATTTGAATGGCATCTGCTGTTGTTGACAGTTGAGTTGCAGCGAGCCCAAATCCTAGTCAGCCAATGCATAGCATAACCAATGCTTATAACTACTATGCTCTCCCTCCAATCTATTTTCAATAGCTCATTTCTGGTTCTTAACTACATTGCTGCCGTCCAGTTTGCCTTTGTTGCTGTGCGCCTTAATTTAAGACAGAAAATTGTCTATGTCAGCAATGCGAATGCAGCATCCTACCCTTCTACTATACGGCTAGCCGCCAATCATCTCTTCTTCCTTTCAAATTGCCAATCTCTCGCCTTGGCTTGCTGCCTTTGCGGTTATTTGCCGCTGTGCTTTGCTCATCGCATGTTTTGTGCTGTCCAGTCCATCCTGCGTGTGTCCTTCAACGTTGGTTTAATTAAAATGCAGGCCTACTCAAGGCGCGCACGCATACACACACACACACCTCACATATGCTCGTGTTGTGTAGTGTGCTACCCAACATTGTCGTTATGCTCTGATGATTTCTGCCACACTGGTCCATACATACACATGTAGGCATGTACGAGTACGTAAGTATGTGTGTGCTCATGCAGGCATAGTGTTCTCCACTAGGCATTGACTTGCGGTACGCACGCACCATCGGCGGAAGCTGACGGAAATAACAAAGGAAGTCAACGGGTCAAATCGAAAGAGGCAATCAATTTCTTGTTATTTTTTTGGTGCTTGCCAGTAATGATTATGGAAGTGGTGCAATCACTGGTTGTGCGGTTAAATTGTAAGTAATTGATGAAACGAGAAGTTGAGGTGAGATGTTTCAAGCAGTGAAAGTTTTGGAGGTTGTTGGTGAGAGCGGAAGTTAGAAATTATTTGTTATGAATGCTTAAGATTTAACTATGACTTACGATTGACGAATTATGACTAAAAATTATGAATTACGAATAATCAGTTTTTAAGGGTGAATTATGAGTGGCCAGTTACGATATAAAGATTATGAATTTTGAATTAGAGCCATTTGTACCGAATGATGAGAAATAGTTTCAAATTTTGGTGAAACATTGCAGAATCAATTTTTATAGTTTAGAAATTTGGTATTTGAATTACTCAGTGAGAGGGGAGACTAGTGTGTTTGCATGTATGTATTCATATAAAAACAAATATTTATTGGTGCAACAATAGTGGGGAGGCACTGTGGCTAATGGTGAAGTTCTTTT
Organism: Rhagoletis pomonella; assembly: GCF_013731165.1. NCBI lineage: Eukaryota > Metazoa > Arthropoda > Insecta > Diptera > Tephritidae > Rhagoletis > Rhagoletis pomonella. The sequence continues at coordinate 10,753 of NW_023463283.1, read as the reverse complement.
ACCACCTATGCAAGATTGTATGTCATGCAGAGTCCGCAAATGGCTCCGGAAGCATCAGACTATATACCGAATGATAAGAAATTGAATATAAATTCCTAGTAAAGAATAATGTGCTGCGATACTGAATGAATTATGAATACGCGACAAAAAAAAGTTTTGCAAATTTTTTCCACAAAAACTTACTGATCTTTAAACCTTCTTCAATGATCCTAGATGTATTAGCCTTAAAACAGCATCCTTGTAGTAACATCATAAATTTGTAGGAAATTTTACCCGAGATTTTTACTCCGCAAAATTTGGTAAAAAAACCTTAAATTTTAGTATAATAAAGTGCGATTTTGAAGTCGCAAACACTTACCGTTAATTTTTGAAAATTTTTTTGTTGACGATGTTGCCATCTACTTCATACAAAACAGGTAAGTATGTTCGATAATTTTTTTAAAAGAGAAGCAAATGAGCAGCACATTGTTATACTTAATTTTAATGAGGTACAAAACTGCAAACCAATTTTTTTTTTTTAAATTCTAATTAAATAGTTTCAAATTTTGGTGAAACATTGCAGAATTAATTTTTATAGTTTTTTGCAGTTAGTTAGAAATTTGGTATTTGAATAACTCAGTGAGAGGGGAGACCAGTATGTTTGCATGTATGTATTCATATAAAAACAAATATTTATTGGTGCAGCCAATACCACGTATGCAAGATTGTATGTCATGCAGAGTCCGCAAATGGCTCCGGAAGCATTGTCAGGAGGATGCATCAGACTAGGCTGAGCACACTTTGAACTGCCATCAAATTATAACTTAAGAAAGTGGTATTACCTGGCAGTTGAGAAGTTCATGTGCAAAAATTTCATTCAGCGGCCTGCTTTCAACGGCCTTTTTAAAGCATTTTTAAGGGTGGGCTTGTGTGGGTGGTTTGGTTTGAAATGAAACGATTAGGCCAAATTTTTGAGGGTTTCCACATAATGTTACTCAAAATATATGGACAAAATTTCGGAGTAATACAGTCAGTCAATAATTAGGTACAGCAAATTTTTTACAATACGGGCAACTATTTTTTAAATATTTCATTTTTCGATGATTTTTTTAAAAATATGGTTAATTCTACAACAAAAAACCCAAAAATCAGAGTTCCAAACCTTGTGAAAAATTAAAGAAAATTCTGCAAAATTTCATTCAAATATTGCACTTTTTATTTACGCTCTCTAGAAAAAAGTTGGGTATGCAGGTTTTCAGCCCATTCAATTTTAGTATACAAAAGTGCAAGTTTGAGGTAGCTAGGACTTACCATTGATTTTTAGCAATTTTTTTTTGTTGACGGTGTCGCTCATTTTCTCCATATAAAATAATGTTTGATAATTTTAAATTTTTTGTGTTATAATAAAATAAAGAACCAGAAATACAAACAAAGAAAAAACTACGAAAAAATTATGGCTTTATCATACAAAAAATCAAAAATTCCTCCGTCAGGGGTGGGATAACGTTTGTCACGGGTAGGACACGTGCGAATTTTTATATGAAAAGGAGCTTTTAGTGTGGTCCATATATAAAGATTAGTTATTAAAAAATATAAAAAGCCAAATAGGGGTTAAATTCACTCACGTTTTATCTTAGGATGGTGCCTTTTATTTAGCACAAAATGCTTAGCACCGTCAGCCAAAAAAAAATATTAAAAACGAGCGCGATTTACTAGCGTCTTGAAATTTTAACTTTTACCTACTTAAATTTAATGGACTACAAAACTGCATACCTAAAAATTTTGAACAAAAACTTTAAAACTTTTGGGCGTAATTGTTAAAGTTTTTTGAATTTTTATAATTTTTGTAAGAAGTTTGAAATGTAGATGTGCTAGACTTTTGTAAAAAAAAATTTATAAGCATTAGATTAATAAAATAAAAAAACAAAACTGGTCATATTGTAACTTAATTTAATCAGCTGACCAAAAGGGTATATAGATAATTGACGAGTCCGCGCATCCCCCCTCCTCCCCTGCGTCCATCTCAACAAACAAAGAAAGCTTATCAGCCCTGTAAACCTACCTCTGACAACAGTCCCACACATAGCTGTCACGGGTGGGCCATGCTGCTCTCTTGAATTATTCTCATCTAACTACGTGGAAACGACAAAGCAACTGTTGTAAATATTTGCAATGAATTTATAACATTATGTAACAAACACGAAACACCGCCTCAACTTCTGTGATTAAATATAATAACTTTTAGTTTTTTTTTGTCACGGGAGGGACAAGACCAATACTGCTCAATAATAACTCATAATATAGGTAAAACAGTCACACAATTTAATATATAACACAATTTTATTAAAAGCCGATGAGTTCTACTATATATTTTTCTTACCAAACACTTGAATTATGAATCGCAAATTATTTGACAGTGCATTCAACACGACCCATTTTAAATTCAATCAAAAAATTTACGTAGAAATTGATTTCAAAATGTAAAAAAAGGTTTTAAAAATGCACTTACAGCTTTAATTTGTTAGTTTTTGGTTGATTCAAGATTTTTACAAATGTCTTATCCACACGTTTGTTAGTTTTATAAAGAAAATAATTTTTGCACTGAGGTTCACTTCGCCATGGAACCTCCCTTTTAAATTTGCATTATGAATGGAAAACAACCAAAATTTTACATAAAAAATGTTACTCATACGCCATGTAGTAGGATGTAAGGTAGGGCCATGACCACGGCGTATGAGTTACATTCCATCCTGCTTATATTTCAAAAATATTATCTCCACGTTTTCCTTCCAAAAATCGTGTTACCTTTTTCATGGCCGAGCGCACTTGTGCACACGGGTATTATAACTTTGTTCACATAACGGTTGTTTATAACAGGCAAAACGAATCGAGATAGATATATATAGACAAATGTATACATAAACTAGTAAGCATTGTCCTGCTACACACCGATGCATAGGCCGGTTACATGCATTGTAGATATTATGGGTCTTCGGACCCATGTATTTTGTTTGTGTAACACTATTTTACACAAACAAAATACATTAGAAAAAATTACCGGACACCGAGCTACCGAATAACGAGCTCGGTTTGAAGACCCATATTGTTTCTTACGTTTTTTTATACCCGAGCGCACTTGTGCACACGGGTATTATAACTTTTTTCACATAACGGTTGTTTGTAACAGCCAAAACGAATCGAGATAGACATAGACAAATGTATACATAAATGATCAGAATGAAAAGCCATGTCTGTCTGTCCGTCCGTCTGTCCGTCCGTCCGTGTACACGATAACTCGAGCAAAAATTGAGATATCTCAACGAAATTTGGTATGTAGGTTTCCATTTACCCAAGGTAGGTTGGTATTGAAAATGGGAGAAATCGGACTATAACCCCGCCCACTTCCCATATAACGGTAATTTTCAGAAATACGAAAACTGCGATATTTTAGTAACTACTGGAGATTATTCACTCAAAATTGATATTTACAATAAGTTTTAGACGAAAAATAAGAATATTATAAATTTTTGGAAAATGGACGTAGCCACGCCCACTTATGGTTACATGTGTATATCTTGGTAACCGCTTTACAGATTTCTTCCAAACTTGGCTCAGTTGTTGGCCTTCGCACATCATACCAAATGGCCGACAATTTTTAAAATCGGACAATAACCACGCCCACATCCCATATAACGGTAATTTAGAGAAAAACAAAATCTTCGATAAATCAGTAAATATTAAAGCTAATTTATTCAAAATTGATGCTTACAACAATTCTTAACCAAGAAATATGTTTGTGACAAAATTTTGGAAAATGGGCGTGGCACCGCCCACTTATGATCACATATATGTATCTCGGTAACCGTTCTACCAATTTGTACCAAACTCGGTATGGTTATTGTGCTTGCAACATAGAAGCAAAGCGTTGAAAATTATTGAAATCGGACTAAAATTGAGGCCGCTTTTCATATAACGGTAAATTTCAGAACTGCTTGAAACTTCAAAATTTCGAAATTTAAGGACTTTAATTTACTCAAAATTGATACGCCCCAGTTTACCATATAGCGGTAGGTTTCGGAAAGGTGAAAATCATATATTTAATACTTGCGCCGGGTATTTAATGTTCGGCTCCGCCCGAACTTAGACTTTCTTACTTGTTTCACTTGCGATAAAGCTTTTTCTGTTACAAAACTGTCAAACGACTTTTTAAAAAAATCGATGGATGAATAAAAAAGGAATGAGTGGTCCAATGAAAGTGCGCAAGGATTTTTTTATACGTACCTAACGGATGAGTAACATTCTTTCCTACCGCGACCAAGGAAGCTCTCGTTGATTACAGGCCCATAATTGGTTCACGCATCGCTATGGAACCGAGCGAGGTTCCTTGGATCATGTAAGTAAATGAGATCGAGGCCTAGTGGTGATAGATAAAACTGTGACATGTAAGGTGAGCGATTGGTTTAGTTCTCTTTATAGATCTAATAATGTCGCGGATGTTGTACAAATACCTAGACTTCTACTTCAACCCGATGGTCTACCTTAGAGACTTCACTACACAAGTTGCGGCTATCCTTACGGAGTTTGTTTGAAAATAATTCCAGCTGTTTCAATGTATTATTGAAAAAACATTAAGGTTGTGTGTAAAGTAAAACCTCGGAAGTTAATGCGAAGTACTTCCTCCTGCTCTATAAAGCTAAGTGTACACGGTAGAGAAAAAAACGCGAGATTTAGACAAAAATCTCGCTACAGACGTGTAGACACTCAATAGAGCTCTACGAGAGAATCACCTACAAAGTCTATGTGAGAGTTATTCAACGAGACTTTTTCGTCCTGTACACAGTCCAACGAACCTAGATCGAAAACTCTACGACAACTCTACGCTCTATTTAGTAAGCTAAATAGACTTTTTGCTCTACGGAGACGTATAATAAAGTCTTGACAATGAACTTCATTACATATTGTTAAATTTTGAAATGGCTACGACATTAAATCGTATATTCGATACAAGCACACCATTTTGAATATATTTAGAACGTAGCCAAATAATATACCGGGAACCATCCTCTTATTTTCATTGGCATTTCAATGGCTTTTCCAATAGCCTCCGTATAATACCTACATATATATAGTAGTTTAGCTTTAACTGCTCGGAGAAACTCCTTTCAAGGGAATTTTAAATATTAAAGGTTGTTTGGTGTGAGTCCAAAAGTACACATAGTACCGAAGTGAGAGGTTGCCAAGTTTAATTTCTAGGTACCTTTGCTGTCAAATCGACGAAGGGTTAGCGCTCCGCTGATGGCGCCAACTATATTTTCTACATCGTAGCTTTGATATAAATACACATAACATACAACAAGCGTTGACAACAATTCGAGATAGAAAACTAACTCTAGGCGAGAGGTAACTATTGTCTACCGTGTACACAGCTTGTAGAGTACGTGATAGATAAAAGTTGAGATTTCTCTATTTTGTCTCCAGCTAGAGTGAATATCTCCTAGAGTTGCTCTACCATGTAAACTTAATTGAGAGAGGAGATTTTTATTTCAGTGAAACTCTTGAGCGATTTCTCTACCGTGTACGCTTAGCGTAATTCTGAGAGTGAGCGTGTATAGCTTTTTATCTTCCCATTTTATACCTAACATGAATGCTGATTAACGCTAAACCTTTTACTTCTTCGTTTTCTAATGAAGTTTACTCGATTACCGCCTCTAATGCCATTTTCGATAAAACTTTTTCGATAACTTAGAGGCCTTATCGATTTCAGAATCTCGCTTAATTGTTTGTTTTCTTGCCTTGACCGGTGGCTAATAACCGCCATTCATAGTTCACAAAAATTGGGGAGAAATAGCATCATATTTAGAGATAAGAAGCGAAAGAAAAAGGAAGAAACTCCCATTTAAAGGAAAACGTTTTCCTAATGCAGCATTATAATTTTCTAAAGTCTAACTGGTGCATAGTTTTTAATAAGATAAGCTCATTAAGAATTCAAATTATATATTCTCCTGTTAACCATTACAACACCAGCACATCTTTTAATTTGAGAATAATTTATTTTGACATTTTCTTAGCCTATCTGGTGCTTCTCTTAAGCATTTTTTTACATATCCTCCCTGCACATTATCCCCTTCGACACTTCTAATGACGCCCTCAAGTGTTTGTGCTAATTTGCTTGTGCACTTCACTCAGCAGCTGTTGACAGGCAGCGAATGTCTTCAGTGCATAACAAGTGCATGCACAAAAACATGCATATACGTATAATATAAATATGTATGTGTGACTCTAAGATTGGCACAAGTACTCGTCAAGCGCTTGAGTTAAGCAGGCTGGCTGACAGGCGAAACCCGCAATTTTGCTGCCTATGCAGAGTGAAACAAAACCCATAGCAGCCTTCAAGGCGGCCAAACACCTTTATATACACATACATATGTGCTCGTATTAAGAGAACGAGAATGCAATATGTACATGCTTATGATTACAATTTGCTGTAAGAACATGTGTAGCTTAAGTAAAGTGAAAAGCCGCACTCAACAACGCAGTTGCTGTTGCCGTTGCCGTTGCTGTTCAAGTCAAATGCACTTCACTTATGATTACTGTCAGTCAGTCACTCATTCAGTCAGCTGGCTTGTGGTGAGGTGATGGTAGCTCGCTTATCATGCATGCTTGCTATAGCTGCACTGCTAGAAAGTCGGCTGCATTGTAATGCTACTTATGCAAATTGCAAAGCCACCGCCAACGGTCGCCAGTCAGCCAAGGCAGCCAGTCAGTCGACAAGGCAGTCAGCTACAGGCGCTGGCAAAACCAGCAATAATAACAACCATCAGCACCACGACCACCACCATTATTGGTAACCGCTATGAACCGTTAACTGTTGCCAATATGGCAAGTCGAAGCCAAAGCTACAGTCAAAGCCACAGCCACAGCCTATTCCCGAGTGCATAAAGGCGCCACTGCTGCTCTGTGGTATGCAAAACCCACCCGAAATGGTATTTGTGTTGAGCTGCGTTGCGCTGATGATGGCCTGTGGCGGCGTGTTGCAAGCATTATTGAAGCAACATGTCATTTTTATTCTCCTGACAAAACTGTCAGTTGAACATTCAACATGTAAGCAAATTTATGTATGGCAGTATGTAGGTGGTGGTGTGTTGTATGGTATACATGTGAGTGGTTACTTATGTATGTATGTGTGTCTGTGCATTTTTGTTTGTGCACCGCAAGTGCTATTGGCGTCAACAGACAATTTTGTTGATTGAGAGTTTTGCCGCTTCGCTTTTGTGTTGTTGGGGCAGGCGTTCCTATATCAAACTGGGTATGTGTGTGTATTGATGTGTGATTGCATTGTGTGCATTTTGTGTTTTTTTTACCATATTCGCTTGATTACTTGTTAGCGCAGTGTGCCACCGTACGCTTGACAGCCGTTCGCTGCTGTTGCCTTTCCTTGAGTGTCATGAATATTCTAATCGAATAATACATTTCGCGAGACATTATGCCATTAGTGTTGTTATAAGGACCTTCAACTAAAAGGCTTTTGATGTTTTCTGAAGGACATCAAAAGAAAAGGAAGAATTTAAATTAAAAAACGCCGCCCAATGCACCCAGGACAATAGCTTTTAATTTTTTCTAATTTTTAGGAACTTTTTTAATGTATAAATATTTCAAAACTCAAATTTATACAACAAAATTGGCGAAATGAAAGGCTAGCATAATTTTTTTTTTTAGATTTTTGAAAAAAAGCTATAAGCGTTTAACCACTAAGAGTAGCTAATATGGAAAAAATCAGTACACCATTAAATGTATATTTTTTTGTTAATGGTGGTTTTGGACCACAGTGCATTTGGTAGATCAGAATAGGTTTTCATTATTCCGATAGCTCCCGAGACTATCAGTCTACCCAGTGGCTTTGCTAGTATATAGAAGGGCTAATGTTAGAATCGGCGTATTAGATGCTGCAGTTTGTGGCGTTATTGCTTGCGTTGGACTGTTAACTGTTGCCAAGAAATTGTTTTAAATGGCCGATTCTATGAACTTTTGTATTCCCGCTACCACTTTGGAAATCGTTGCAAGTTCGATTAGCAAAACCATGTGGATAAGATTACCACCTAGCGGCCGATGTGAGACCCTTCCAGCTAGCAGTTAAGATCAGATTTGTAGCCAAAGTGTTCTAGCTGCTGAGCTGGAGACTATAAGGAGACCACATAAGTTAGAAGGCACTTGCTTTCCCCAACAAGGCTGACGTCCAGTTGAGAACTGGTTTGAAACCTTCACGCGTTTGTTTTTACCCACGTCGCCGTTTGAGAATTTGCGCAGGCGACGGTGAGCCACTCAGCTGGAGGAACGCACCCTTCGAACTTACGTTGGACGCTGAACAGTCAATCATGACCTCTATTACCGCTTCCTGCAGCACCGTCAGTACACATAAGCCAGTCTAGGTTTATTTCTGACTTTTGCCTTTGATCTTCAGAGTTAGCTAGCATCACGTCCCCAGTGGTCATAGAATATTAGGGTGATCCAAAAAAAAGTTTAAAATGTCCTTCTGAAGAAAGACAGAGTTTTTCTATCGAAAAGTATTGATTTTCAAGAGTTCTATACAATTTCTAGTGTTTTTTCTCCTTATAAAATACATAGAAACTTCATAGGCTTTGAGGCAGTTATAAATAAATCTTTTTAAAAAAAAGGGTTTTATATTTGCCATTTCGAAAAATCCTAGGCGAGGAGAGCTTAATCCTTTTCCCGGCATGTATTTTTGGACCACCCTACTGAACACTCTTTATAGACTCTTCCCTGTACATACAGCAGTCTAGGACAAGCTTACATTTTTTTCTCTCCCTGCCGTTGCAGTGAACTGAGGCAGTATATTTAAGTGTCCAATTTGATTCCTGCCATCAGTGTGTCGACTCCTGTTAGCCCGCAGCTTCCGAACAAGCGCTAATGCCTCCAGCATCTCCATACGGTCTGAACCAGGGTCCACAGATGATTCAGGCTTGGCCCTGTTATATCAAGATACCCGACGAACGTCCTGCAGTATCGCGATCTCTAGGGGAGGTGAAAAACGGAGCTCCACTGTCCTCTGACCCTTTTCTTTTACTAAAACTCCATTAGAGGAGGCTGAGGGTACTTATAATCCAAAAGAATTATCGCTGACATGTTGCCAACTGTCAATCGCTTGCTCGTTCAGCTTATTACTATTCACGGATACATCATGAGTTTTTATTTTCGCGCTCAAATAAAAAACAATATATATAGTGAAAAGTAAAAAAAAAGCATACACAATAGAGTGGTCCTTATCAATATTATGGGGCATCCATTTATTTCGTTCTACGTACCAAATAAAGTCATCCAAGAAAACTAAAAAAATTTGTTGTCGCTATGAGGGTTTGATTTTTTTATACCCGAGCGCACTTGTGCACAAGGGTATTATAACTTTGTTCACATAACGGTTGTTTGTAACAGGCAAAACGAATCGAGATAGATATAGACAAATGTATACATAAATGATCAGAATGAAAAGAGAAATCGATTAAGCGGTGACTGTCTGTCCGTCCGTCCGTCCGTCCGTCTGTGCACAACTCGATTAAAAATTGAGATATCTTAACGAAACTTGGTACATGCACTTCTTTTGGGCGTAGGACGGATGGTATTGAAAATGGGCGAAATCGGGCAATAACCACGCCTACCTCCCATATAACTGTAATTTTCAGAAATACGAAAACTGCGATAGTTTAGTAACTACTGAAGATAATTCACTCAAAACTGACATTTAGAATAACTTTTAGACGAAAAATAAGAATATTAAAATTTTTTGGAAAATGGGCGGAACCACGCCCACTTATAGTTACATGTGTATATCTTGGTAACCGCTGCACCAATTTCATCCAAACTTGCACAGTTGTTGACCCTGGTACAGCATACCAAATGGCCGAAAATTTTAAAAATCGGAAAATAACCACGCCCACATCCCATATAACGGTAATTTCGAGAAATACGAAATCCTCGATAAATCAGTAAATATTAAAGGTAATTTATTCAAAATTGATGGTTGCAACAATTCTTTACCAGGAAATACGTTTATGATAAAATTTTAGAAAATGGGCGTGGCACCGCCCACTTATGATCACATCTATGTATCTCGTTAACCGTTCTAGCAATTTGTACCAAACTCGGTATGGTTATTGTGCTTGCCACATAAAAGCAAACCGTTGAAAATTGTTGAAATCGGACTAAAATTACGGCCGCTTTTCATATAACGGTAAATTTCAGAAATGCTTTAAATTTCAATATTTCGAAATTTAAGGATGCTAGTTTACCTAATATTTATACACCCGCTTATCATGTACCGGTGGGTATCGGAAAGGTGGAAAACATATATTTAATACTTGCGCCGGGTATTTAGTGTTCGGCTCCGCCCGAACTTATACTTTCTTACTTGTTTTTTTTTTAATATCACAAAAAATCGAAAAAATGTTTGTTTTGAGCAGCTATTACCCAGCGAATTTATAAATTTTTTGGAATAAATTTTAATTATATGTATAATTCATCAGAATTAAAGTCAAAATTTTGTAGAATTTTTTGCGATAAGAAACTAAGTTTTTTCGAACGATAATTTTTTTTAAATTTTCGTAGATGTCTACATTTGGTACGTAGAACGAATTTCAGAAAATTTTGAAATTTTCGTGCATGTAATTATTTTGAAAAGGGTTGCCCCATATCAAATTTATGTGTTGATACTTTAAGGACCACCCTAATGCACAAAAACAAGAAATAGCACAATTTTTCTTCC
>NW_023463282.1:0-14608 GCF_013731165.1 Rhagoletis pomonella | reverse complement strand
AAAAACTCTTGTTTTTTACAAAAGTTTAAAAACCAAACTCATCTAAATTTGCAAAACCTATTTTTTGGCAGGAAAAATTTTTTTTATTATTTATTTTCATTTAGAGTTTTCTATGCTATTTTAGAAAAATATAAATATTTTTTTTTTAGAGAAAAGTATGACAACTATATAAGAAAATGTTTGTTTACACTGGAACTAGTTTTTTTGCTTCAGATTTTGTTTATTTAGCATTCGATGAATCCAAATTTACAATTAAAATCACATAGATTTATCGTTATGAAAAGGTTAAAAATACCTCTGCGTGGATATTTGTAAGCATTGGTATATCATCACTACCCTCAACTTCCCCGCTATTAATCCATTGTCGACTATTCTTACTAACTTTTTTATGCTGTGTGTGTTCTTCCTCTTGCTCATTTCGTTGGAGCCATCCATCCATCCATTCATCCGTTTCGGCATCTCCCACTGAGCTTGTAAAGTATGTGCGGTCCATTTGGCTATGTTTTCCAACAAAACCTCCATACCAAAAAGTTTTCCCTTCGCTTCTTTCTATGCCCAACAATTCGACACTAGCCCGCCCCACAACAAAACACACTCAAGAATGTCTTGGCTTGTAATGTAGACTGACCACTGGCGCTTTGCCACGCTTCTTTAACCCTCCTGATTGTTTTATCCATTCTTACTAAGATATACTTTCTTAAGTTGGTTGTTGTTGTACATACTAGTTGAGTGATGCTGTTGTACATTTCAAGTGCTTGTGGCACACTTCCATCTTTCGTACTTGTACGTATGTAATTTCAAGTTGGGGTTGTTCCTTTAGTTGCTCTTTTAGTGGACCATTTTTGGCGCGTGCGGATGACTGTTTGTATTGGAGGCCATAAGTTCAAGGAGGCAACAACAAATGAGCAAGCACTGGACAGCACTGAATTCGCTTAGTTATGCTTCATAGCAGCTTTTTATTCTTCTTAGGCACTGTTTGTTGGCATTCACTCGCAGCCAGATCTGTTATCCTTCTGCTGAATTGTTCTATTATTTTTGGATATGTTGTAATAGCTGTGTATTTTATGTTCTTGTTTTTGTAGACTGTTGTTTTTGTTTTTGTCTATCCTTGCTTTTTTTTTTAGGAAACCCACTCGAAAGCGTGTGAAACTGTTGGTTCTTCCAGCTCATTGGCTGTTTGGTGTTCCCTGGCCTGCGTTAGCTCTTTGCCTTTGTTGCTTGCCACCCATTTGATTGTTTGTTTAGGGTTTCGAGTAATTATTTGGTTATCTGCTTGTTCAATGATTTGTTTAAGCAATTTGGTAAATACCTATCTAAGTATGTTAGTTTAAATTATTACTTTGTACAAATATTTACTTGTGGTCAATCGAAACAATATTAGGTGCATGGTGGTTACAGGTCTTTGCATAGAGTTTTAAAGCAAGCAAATTGCGTACCAAGTGGGACGAGTCAAACAAACGAAGAAAATCAATGCCTTCTTAAGGGCATATCCTTATCTATTCGAAGTACATCTGTCTCCGAAATTATTTTCGTATTTATTTAGAAGAAGCCGTCCGATTCGTTATTTGAGTTCACAGCATAATCCATATCGTTGTCCGATTTCGAATTAAAATCAGGTCTGGATTTACCCAACTCGTTCCCGCTTTTTCAGTAAATTCTACTGTATTAGCCGTTTATTAGTGGTCTCAAGAAACTAACACTCCTAGAATGATATCTTACAACTAACCCCTAATGGACTATAGGTACGTTGACCATAACTATGATTAGAAAATGCATTAAAATATTTCAAAAAAATATACCTAGTATGTGGACTTACTATAAAATGATAATAATGATTTTAATTAAAATTGGCAAAGGTATATATTTTTGTAGGTCACCTATATTGATTGGATGACTCTTTCATGAGATATTGACATATAGCTCCGAAAAGTACTTAAAAACTGTTTTTTTTTTCGAAAAAATGACGAAAACGCTTATTTAAAAAGAAAATTGGCTTGAATTTTTTTTCTTTGGCGATTACCACAAAATTTGTAGAACAGTGTTCAGTTTTCTCGTCATCCATTGTCCGTAGCCGCAAAAACTTTAGAACGCACAATTAGATATCGACACTGCTTACATACATTTTGATGAGAAAAGGTTAATTTTAAAATATCGAAGAAAATGCGGGACAAAGGCAAGTAGTTTGAAAAACTACCCAGTAGCTCGTTTCTGTAATTTTACCCTACCGATTATTTTTCTACTGGTGGAGAATATACGTCATTCTCTACTACTCATTAGCAGTAGAGAACAACGCGGTAGAGAGTTGTTATAGAAACGAGCTACAGGACAGAAAAGTATTGCTCCCATTCCATCTTGTTTCAGTGAGGGGACAAGGTCGTAAACAACCCAAAGTTTTTATTCTTCATTATTGTACAATGGATCAGTGCCCCATGGGATAGTATCAACCTGACGGTACTGATTTTTCAACGCTCGTACTGATTTTATTCATTTCTTCACTCAGCACGCTAATGTCCTGTTTTTTTTTAATTTATACTTATTTATACTGAGTTTTAAATTCTGAGCATACATATTTGTAATAAGGTCTTCCCACTGAGCTTGGTACTCGGTAACACGGTGTTCGGTGTTTTTTTCCCCATGTAAAATTTCTTTCAAGGTGTTTAGCAGTTCGTGACTCGACAATTCTGCTTGCAATATCCTCAGGCGTAATGTTCAACATGATATTAAGCGCCAGTGTAAATGTGGTTCTTAACGCCCGTCAATGCCAATTAGGGTAATCCGGTGTACACGCTCAAGTTGCTTTACAAGTTCAACCTTCTCTAGTGAGTTCCACCAGACAAATGCACCGTAAAACAAGATAGCCTTAACTATGATTTCAAAGAGCCAATAAATTACGTTTTGCGAGAGACCCACCCTATTCCGTTGGACTCCTTTGCTACATTTAGGCTTGCCAAGCTTCTAGAACCTAGACTCGACTCTCGACTACTTCTGCTGCAAACCTACGCCCATTCTATGTCAAAGTATATAGAATTTTCCAACGGAAAGCTGTTGAAGAAAAATCTGTTCAACATAATTCCGCGAAATTTTTCTCTAAGTGTAGGTCGCCTAAAATAAATGTGCACCAGAGAGTATGTAACATATACCTTCTTGGCTTGTAATTTCAAATGCCTATTCATCTTACGGCATTCATTAGCGGCCAGCAGAAGCATTTTGGTAAAAAGTATAAACATAAAAATGGTCAAACAAATCTTAGAAAAAGGAAACAAAAATTAGTAACCAAAAGCCGCTGAGGAATAAAATTAAGTTTGTTAGCAATTAGAACACTACTAAAGACACCACGAATAACATCAACAGCAACAACAAATACAGCTACGGGGGAAATACAACATCCGTAAGTTGAGTAATAAAATGCTAGAAGTTCTACCCGAGTATTTGATAGTTGGAAAACTTCCGGTGTTGTTGTGGTGTCCACTAAGAAAAGGTGTACCAGCAACAAGCAGCGGCTGGTAAGGTGGATAGAAAGGACAGTAAAGGCGAGCGTAAAGCCAAGTTGAGCTGAGTGCAAGTGAGTGCGTACCTGAGTTAGGACCACGGCAGGACACTTAAGACCACTAAGTACCAGCTAAGAACAACACAACAGCAATTAAAGAACTTCTACACCTTGGACAAAGCGCCGAGTAGAAGAGCAAAAGTGCGCTCGCAAGAATTTGAGCTGCAAAATTGGAGAGTGCGGGTGTGAGGGCTATGCCAATGAGCTGCTGGTTGGCTGGTAAAAAGTTTATAATGCATTAGAATAGCCTGAAAAATGCACAACACAACAAAAGGAAGTAGAAGACTTACGTACAAAGCAAAGATATTGTGGCATGCAAAAAAAAAGAAACAAGAGCAGCAGCCTAAAGTAGCGCGTGGGTGTAGCGTGGACAGCAAACTCTGTTAGACAAAGTTTCGAAGTAACTAAACCCGAAGACTGCAGGCCGCTGCTGCATTGCATGGATTTTTGTGTGCCGCATTATTTAGCTGAAGAATGTGTGATGGGTTTAGTTGCCTCGGTATGCTGCTGTTAGTTAGTTGGATTTTTATTTTCATTTATAAAGAATATTACTTTTTTTCAAAGTACTTAGATATGTATTTCAGGGTAGGTGTCGTTCTTCATGCCGCGCTACTTTGCTGATCCGGTTGATGCTATGCTTTTGGTGGTCGCATCCCAAAAGTATGCAAAGTTTTGTTACTTGAGAAATGTAAAAGTTTTGGCAATTGACCTGCGGAAAGGCTCAAGTCTTTGACACTACTCATAGCATGTTTGAGAATTTTGAGTACCTTTTGCTGCATTTTTGCGTTTTTTTCTTATAATTTCTTGTAGATGCATTTTAGTAGCAACTTACAATGGCTGCCTTGGGAGTGATTGAAAATTTTAAGTATAGTTTAAGAAACATAAAGTATCATTCTGTTCTAAATACTAAGTGATGCAAATATTGAGCAAAGAATTAATGCGCTTGGTGCTTTTTTAATAAAATAATGCTATGACGAAAACTATGGGCATAGCAAATGTAATGGCGAAATTTAAATTCAGTAGTTGCATGGTTAAATATTTAACGCGTTTTTGAAACTTAGCTAAACGATAACAGCAATATCCCCTTCATCGCGATGAGCGCTGAACTCAGAAGCTGTGACTTTCGCAGGGTAGATGTCGACTTTCACATAGAATTTGACGTTTCCCTCCTGACATATTCCACCTGCAGTCTTTTATCTTTCTTATCAAACACGAGCTGTCAGTTTATGAGTAGATTAAGGAACCAAACGTGGCCACTTTGAGAGACTTTTAAACTACTGGCGCACTTTCGCATGAATTTTAGGTGCAGTCCAGCTTGGCTCTTTGTGAAAGTGCTAAGAATTGCAGGGTAAATGGTCCTAAGGTTCGTTATGTTAGGTTAGATGTGCATCTCCTATTGAAAGCTCACAGGGTGTGAACAGAGCTCTATATTGGTGCCCCAGGTGCATGCTCTTAAGCCAAGTCTTTTAGGGAACTCAGCTAAATGGGTCCTGGGACATTCGCTCAGGAAGTGCTGAATGGATTATATGCTTTTCTCTACAGTTTCTGCAGAAATGAAGCCAAACCTGGGTTTTATGTAGTCAAGAGGCCAATGTTTTCTTTAGAGTTCCCTCGAGAAACTTTAAGATTCGTTCGGAGCCGAGTTCCTTACGCATCAAACAATGTCCAAAGCGATCGCGATTAGGGATGCAAACGATGCATCGATGTTTTCAAAACAGCGATGTTTCGTCCAAAAATATCGGTGTTAACATCGATGTTTTGATGGACGATACATCGACTAGAAAAGCGAAAAACATCGACATTGTTAATTCACTCCGTTTGTATTATGCCAACCGACCAGAGGCAAGCGAGTGCTTCTTCTCGGAAGCTGGTGCAACCATCATTCAGGATAGAAGCAGGCTTTTCGGTGCTAGATTATCAAAGCTTCTTTTCTGAACTCATTTCTAAATGTTTTGTCATATTTAAATAAATAAGATTTACATATTTAAGATACATCATAATTATAGCAACATACTTATACTTGTATTGAAATATGCTGCTTGAAGGAAGTTTCTGTATGTACATTAGGGTGGTCCAAAAATGCATGTGAAAAAGTAAAGTCGGAATTTATATACTCTCACCCCCGAAAAAATGCCGAAAAAATACCCTTATTTCTTTATTTTGAAATAAAAAAATATTCAGAGGTCGCTCCAAGCGCCCAAAGTTTTCCATGTATTTTATATGGGGGAAAAACAACTTTTCGTAGAAATGGTATAGAATAGTTAAAAATCAATATTTTTCTACCAGAAAACTCCGTTTATCTGCAGGAGATTCCCAATAATAATACCCAATTGTTTATTTAACAATTTTTTCGTTGCAACTTTAATTTATATGTCCGCCAAAAACCCACAAAAGCCCCGAAAAATTAACTAGGGGGAACAATAAAAAATCGTTAGTATTAAAAAATGGTTAAATAAACCATTGGGTGTTATTATTGAAAGTCTCTAGAAGAGAACCAGGGTTTTCCGATCAAAAAATGTTGATTTTCAAGAATTCTATAGCATTTCTACGAAAAATTGTTTTTGGCTATATAAAAATACATAGAAAACCTTGAGCGCTTTGAGCGACCTCTAAATATTTTTTGATTTCAAAATAAAAAAATATAAGCGTATACTTTTTTCGATATAGAACAATCCTAAAGGGTGAAAGCATTACAATTTCGACTTTACTGTTTTTGGACCACCCTAATGCACATACATATACTGGCGATCAAACGTGAGTGCATGTTGAGTTTTGTTCAATATTTGTCGTTTTTTAAGTTAATTTTTTTTTTCAACAATTTTTATTGAGCTCGAGGCCGTTTTTTCTTATGAAAACTTATTGTGGAAAAGCAACAATAATTTGAAAAAATGGTAGAAGTGATAGCTATTTCGGAAATCACCACATTTCCTGATCAGACTTCTTTCAGTAGGATTCGAACTGACGATCTCACTGACTCGGTCAGTTGCCTACGCACTCTGCTAAGTTCGCCTTGTGAATTCTTGATGCTTTTTTCCACTATTTCACTTGTTAAGCAAACCAGTGGGATCGTCGGTTTGAATCCTACTGAAAGAAGTCTGATGAGGAAATGTGGTGATTTCCGAAATAGCTATCACTTCTACCATTATTTTTCAAATTATTGTAGCTTTTCCACAATAAGTTTTTCAATAAAAACGGCCTCAAGCTCGATAAAAATTGTTGAATCTAGTTGTTATAAGACCATAAAATAACAAAAAACGATTTTTTTTTTTGTTATTTTTTTAATATAGTTCATTGCGTGACCATAACGTAGAAAAATTCAACATATTTAAATATTGAACTTTTTAGTCTGAATATTTTAAGAAAATCTGAATATGTAATTCTAATAAAACAGATGCAAGTTTTAAGTGGCTAAAAATCGCTTTGATTTTTAATGATGTTTCTCTGAAGGCTTTTGTGCTTTTTTTTCATATAAAAGGCGCAATTTATAATAACTGGCGTTGATTTTTTTAATTTTGTTTGCAAAAGGTCTTTCGCGTTTAATTCTACAAGAAATTATATGGTAAAATGTGCAAAACTCCGGCAGAAAAATCCAATCGTTAAAGATCAAGGCGATTTTTAGCGGCTTTTTCTAAAAATTCGGAGAAAAAAATTCAAAATTAAGATAAAAATGTGTTGAATTTTTCAAAGTTTTGTATAAAGTTATGGTTTGTACCGTATATGTGAATCTACATAGTTCTTTCGAGTTTTAGGCTACATTTTGTTTCGTGTAGTAGATGAGAAATTAAGCCATCGGTAAAACATCGATGTATCGTTTTTATAACCGATGTTGTTTAACATCGATGTTTGTTGTGGGAATGTTATGACGGGTTCGAATTCGAGCTCTCAATTGCTATCGCAACGCGCCCACTGGTTATCTCTCCTACGTTGAATGAAGGCAGGCGCTTCAGCCTACCCTTGACTTTAAAACCGACCTTAAAAACTAAAAATGGTTGAAATTCTCCGCTTTTTTGAACTGAAACAGCATTAGAAACTAAAAAAAATATATATGAGTTTTCCAGTTCTTACGAATTGAATTGGGAATTGATTCTTTGTGGTAAGAACAGCAAACAAAATTCTTAGAACTTTTTTAAAATTCCATTGCATACTGTTTTCCGGGCAAAAAGGAAATAATTAAAAGATGCCTCACCTTTTTTGATAATGTTAAAGGCTAAGTTAATTTTTCTAAACAATGTGCATACTATTGCTGAATTTAGAATCTCAAAAGCTTTACATACTGTTTAATTTACTTCGCTAGCTGATCTCATTCTCTACATATTATCTATATTTTCTCACAAGAAAAGTTCTTTTAGAACATTGTGGAGCGCCTAACAAATAATTTATTTTTAGCATTTATTTTCGGAAATTGCACACTGTTCACTGCAATACTCATACCTACATGCGCCTAAATTTATGCAGCACTTATTAGCATTTATAAGTTTTTGTGAATTTGTGGCAACTTGTACAAAGATTTCACTATTTTTCGGGTAAGTACTTCACAACTTTTCCCATCATTGCGTTCGAAGGTATAAGTACATAAGTTCTTTACCCTCTTTCCTCTTTACACATTTTTTATTGTCTTCATTTGCGCCAATATTTGTTGCCTTTTACACGAAACAATTTTTTACGATTTTTTTATTAGTCTGCGTGCTGCAGTTATTCACTGTGTTACCGGATGGCGCTCATTGCAAGCAATTTTAGTACTGCTGAAAAATTCAAGACTTTTCGCTAACAAAAATAGTGTGTTGATAGCAAGCAAATGCGAATATTGTAGAAAGTAGATAGCAGCTCTTTGGTTCTTCTGTAGCTGTTGAATACAGCAACATAAATACTTGTTACCGTAAAGTACGACATTGAGCAGTATTCGAGTAGTAAAAATGCGAATGCAAGTTGTGAGCCAATAAAAAAGTGTCGCACTCGTAAGTAAGTTGTTATGTGTCTACGTGTGCTGAGCTGATTTACGAGCGTATTGGTGCGGGCATTTTACTTTTCTTTGGGTATTCGCATTACATATCTTTTTTTATTTTTCACATCCATTATCGTTCATTGCTCTTTACTTGCATTTTATACCATGTGCTTTTTTATTGCGCTTTGCAAATATTTTTTTTACGCTAATGCAACCCTGCTGATAGAATTAGCAACGGTGCACTATTCAATATATTTACCCTGGGATTCAGTAATTCAGTCTCATCTCAAGTCACTAAATTTGAGATTAGCCATTAGTGACTATTTTTGTGACTTGAGATGATTTGGCTATTCAGTAGGAGAGAGTCACTAAAAGTTCACCAAAAATGTGTGGCGAAAACAAACACAGACAGTCAACTGATAGCGTTTATGTATGCCTTTTGCCGCGCCGCCCGAAGAGTCGCAATGGCCGAGTGGTCAAAGCATTAGGCTGCCGGTCGAGAGGGTCCGGGTTCGAGTACTCCTCGGGCGTAGAGGATTTTTTATATATTTTTTATTTAGTATTTTTTTTATTAATTTTATTTTTTTGAATAAACTTTAGATTTTAATGTTAAAAAAAAAATTATAATTTTTTTTCAATGGATTTGAATGATATTAAAGCATTTTGGTTTATTTCCTAACGAAATTCTTATTGAACAAATTTCCTCGCTTCATATTCGCGGTTTTTTTTTTTTAATAAAATGGAAAGCAATTGACTTTTTGTCCATATTTTTTTACTGGTAACGATCGTTGATTTCCTCCAATGACGTGTAGCTTGTAAGTGTTAACGGGGAAAGACTGGTGATGGAAGAGTAGGAAAGTGGCACGATAATCTCCCTTTGCCTTTGACCGATCTACGCGCAACGCGGAGTGCTTGTATTTTCACAAATAAGCGTCTAGTACCCCTTTGAAGTCATAATCATACAAGGATTTCTAGGGATTCGAAATAAGTTGGACAATAAAGACAACAAACATGCGAAATATGTACAGGTAACACCTATCAATAAAGGAACTGTCTTTATTGTAAGTTGTGATCCCGATGATAAATCAGAATAAAATAATACTGCCTCTTATGTGAAAGTCCTTTTTAACTTTCAATTGCTTGAAATACTACATAAATATAAATTTAACAGTGAAGAAAAAGGCTCGGCTTTTGCCTATAAAGGAACAAAGATAGATTTCGTGTTTGACCAAATTCGCGTATTCACGCAAGATCTACTAATATGTATCGTCGCCCTATTAACTAAGTCTGCTAACTGCCTCAGGGCTGACTCATTTAGGTGCGACTGTCGACTGCCATGAAATGTTATTTAACCTGTGATGAGCTTTCAGTCAGCCAAGCTCATCGTATTTTTCCGTCAGAAAAGCTCTTTTTTATCCAAATGGAGAGTTCTACGGTTAAACGCCTCATTCGAGCGGCAATGAATGAATATTTTTTAAAGCGAAAAATATTCAGAGGCTGGTCATTGCCTACCAAGAATTATTGTGAGCTTGAAACACCAATGCCAATCTGCTGAGTGGCAGAAAGTAGGTCGGTCTACTTTTGGAGATTTTTTGACCATTGCCCAGTCTAGGACAAATTCGTTGGTAACACTTAAACTTATTTCTAGACCTATATTTGTCATTTTGTTGACTAACTATTTTGGGCAAACAAACGAAATATCTTCTGTGTGCTTGCAGATATCCTTCCGGCAAATATCCAGTCTCGGAAAGCAATTGTATTTTAGAAAGCGTGGGCCCACTGAAGTCTACTGATGTAAGTTGAGTACATGCTCTAAGACATCTCGATACATAATAGTTCTATTCGAAAGCAAAGCGAAGTGAAGTGAAGCCCGATTGTAGGTATTTACACGATGGTCAAATGAAGGTCGTTTCGTTAGGAAGAGCGAGCCTGTGAACTAACATCGAAGACCATCCTTAAACTACTTTATCCGGACAGTACTGGCCTTAAAACGAACTTCTTAATGGTAATGGACAAAATGGCTGGGTAGACAAGCCAGGCAGTAGATGAACATGAATAGTAAGGGACGTAGAGCTTAGTGCCCAGACCGTCTCCCACCGAAATACTTAACGATGGTAGGGGGGGAATGGAATATAGACGGTAGGAGGTTCAATGGGTTACAACCTCACACTGACGGGGTTAGGCTCCGAATGCTTGCTCCTCTGAGAAAAAAAAATGTGTCTGTGGATTAGATGTCTTACATGGAGTTTTCACCAGCATCTTACATCTGAAGTGAATTAATGAAGAATAGAATTTCACTTGCAGATGTCGCCGTTACGTAAGCGGTAGCAGTTACTCATTACTGGAATTCCTTTTTTCTCGAGTACTGTAAGCCGCTTCGGATGAGGGTTTCGCCTTCTGCGATCACAAAATTCTGGGCCACTTTGGAAGTGAACACCGAGCAGACAAATGAGGTCATCTTATTATTAATCTTTAAATATATGTTATGTATATATATGTATTTACATATATGTTTCTTACAGCATATTTTATACCATGTACATATAGTACATATAGTAGAAAACTTGCCGTGAGGCAATTACATAGGGTGGGGAAATGCAAATAGGGAGGAGACTTTGTTAAATTTTTATTTTTATTTTTTTTTTATGAAAAAATGGCTTGTTAAATAAACAAAACCATGTAAACCAAATTTCAAACTCTGTAAAATAATTTTAAAAATTTGACCAATGTCACTGAATTTCAAACTTTTTATTTAATATGATTTCTTAGAATTTTTCGGGTATGCAGTTTTATAGCCCACCAAATTTTAGTGCAAGCTTAAAGTAGTTAGGACTTACAGTTGATTTGTGCAAATTTTTGGTTCCCGCATTTGCTTCCATACAAACTATGTTTCACAATTTTTTTGTATGGAGAACATGAGCAACACTTTCCACAAACAAAATTGGTAAATGCTAGGTACTTAGAAGTTACACTTAAAATTAAATGGGCTACAAAACTGCATTCGCATAATGTTTCAGAGAAATCTTATTAAAAAGCTCAAGATTTTGATGTAACTATGTCGAATTTCCCTAATTTGTGTACAAAGTTGGAAATCTAGACATACATGGTTTTTGTTAAATAACGAGTTACACTTTCATAAAAAAGTAATAAACATTAAATAAACGAAAGGGAAATAGCCAAAGAATGCTAAAATTACTTTTTTTTTGGGAAAAAAATTGCATATTGCCTATTGCACGGTGGTATGGGGCGTATGAGTGACCTTTAACAAAATTTTCTTCTTTAATAAATACGGCCTTATCAAGAAAATTGGAAAGGTGATTCAAATTTATTTTTAAGTCTCTTTAAAGAATCTATTACATTTTCTCGTAAAATCAAGCGAAAGATAAATATTGGCGGTTAGTATTATAGATTGTTGTAGTCCAGTCGACGCTTCGTAGGTGGCAAACAACAGTTTTATTGAGTTGAAGTTTTTTCAAGTAGATTTTAAAATGTATTTATCTCTCAAACTAATTTTTTCAGTAAAAAATTTGTGTTTAAAGTGCAGATAAATTCTAAAAGCTATTTGAGAAAACAGTCCTAAGTATTGTTTAAGAGTGTTCAGTTATGATGCGGTCTTGGATTTTAGATCCCAGATAGTTCTCTTACTAAAACACAGCTACCATTAGTACCACATGCTTAATTCAAAGTTCCCGCTTTGTTTTTTTTTTTAGCTCATTTTGAACTTTACGCCCTTCAATTGAACAAACAAAATTTATACAAAGGACTTTGTACTCATCTACCAATACAGCCAACACTCCATGGAAGCGGGTAATGTGTTGTAATGTACCCAAAGGTAATGTCAACCACAATAAAGTAATGAAATAAAAATTTTATAATTAAAATTTTATCATTAACACAAAGCATAGCGGCGGCACATCAAGAAAACTACCGAAAAAAGCGCCCCAACGCTGGCTTAAAATAGTGCTGAGTGGTGGATTTCGGGTGGTAGATTTCGGGTGGCAGATTTCGGGTAGTGAGCGGTAGTCGGCAGCGGATATAAGCAGTGTTGCCAACTTTTAAGTTTAATCATGGAAAAAGAGAGTTTTACCGCACTAAAAGCACTAATTTTTTTTTAATCAAAGGATGCTCTTTTTCATAACAGTTTGTGGTAAACAAAAGTAAAAAAATAAACAATATTTACATGTATAAATAAATACACATTCATGCTTGCGAAGTAATACCGAAGTACTGCACATTAAAACTGGTACATCTGGGGAAGGAACAATCGAATCGCAACAAACGAAATTGAATTTTAAAGGGGAAGAGTAATATGTACTTAATGATACCCTAAGTAGAAATGAGCGAAAAAATTTGTTGTTTTATAATATAACATCAAATATTGCGAAAAACCGTGTTTTTACGCTTAGAGGCTATGATATCTCAAAATTCTGACGTGGTATAGAAATTCTGCGGCTAGATTTGTATTCAGCACCGAAGAATCTACAAAAACCGATGCACTCAGGTGCCAAAAAAAATTAAAATTTTTAGAACTGCGTAATCAATCAATAATCAAGAAAATAAAAAAATAAATACTTAACTTATCTGCGTGCTAGCATTTTCAACGCGAATACAATTTAACAAGAACGCAAGAACGAGGGTTTGCAACTTCATCTTTTTATCAATCACGGTTTGCATTTTAGTGCATTTAAATTTGTAGATTCTTGAAAATTCAGAAACTTTAGTTCAGAAAAAAGCACTAAAAAGGGCACTAGGCACTAAACCATTTATTTTGGCGTTTTAATTTTCAAAAGGCACTAAATCTAGTGCTTAAAGCACTAAGTTGGCAACTATGGATATAAGGGCAGCGCTCGTGTCAGTGGAAACTCAAAAATTACTATGACTGCCGAGCGATGCTGCGACTGTAAGTGATTTTAGCCAAACGGTGCTATGAGATGCACATCAAAAACGATTCAATGGGGAAAAGATGCGCTTGACGAGTACAACTACCAGCAACTATCATTTGTACAAAACAATGGGAATAGATGGAGGTGTATGGTGAGGCTTTGCAGGAAATTTTAAACTAGTGAAACTAGTGAGGAAACGAAATTTTAAACTAGTAAAGAAAAGCTTATAAAATTCTGAAAAGCACTGAACATGTGCAAAACTGGGTATAATCGGAATTTCGAAATTTATCATATTAATGAAATATATAAAATTATCGATATTTATCCGGGACCAAAAATAACCGTTAAATATCAAGATTTTTATTTTTAAATCATAGCAAAATTGTAATTTTTTATTTTTATTTTTTCGTTAGATTTTTATTTTTCCGGTCAAAATCAATCGTTATTTTGTGATTTTCCGGAAAAATATAAATCCAATTTTAACGATTAAAGTATGATTTTCATTACGGTCCCTGATATTTATTGAATTAATTGTAATTGATATTTATTGAGTTATCGAAATTTGTCAATTTATCAAATCAAAGTTAGTTTTTGCAAATTTCAAATTATATCGATTCATAGGAACTGTTGGGACAGTTATCACTACTTATCGATTTATCGAATTTAATCATTTTATCAGCGTGTATGGAATTGTGTCGAAATTTATCGATAGATATCCAAAACTGTCGAGCTTTCAAATTTAATCGAGTTATCCAAATGTATAGAATTATCCAAAATATATCGGGTTATCGATATATACACAAGTAGAGATATTTATATGCATTTTAGACATCATCCTAGTACTTTAGCTTGTGGTCTGATAGATAGTCTCTAATTGTTCTAATGATATTTCTTGGAGATTTACGGGCCTCTATGAGTTGGCAACGGCGAGTACCGCAGACGATGGAACGATAAGCTATAAGAGCTGGCTTGACCATGTCGTCTGGATGGACACCGACGCTCCAGCTCTAAAAGTGTTCAGCTCGAAACACGCTGTTGGTAGAAGAGGAAGAGACCAAGTCGAATGGAAAGACCAAGCGGAGAAGGACTTGGCTACACTTAACATTTTGGCGTGCTTTGTTGAACTCGGCGAAAATCGTTTAGGCAGTTACAGCGCCAAGTAAAAAGAAGATATCTTGGAGCTGCCATTTTAATGCGCGTTTCCATTATGCTCTGCCAGCTGGCGGTAACAAAGGC
>NW_023463281.1:12876-14608 GCF_013731165.1 Rhagoletis pomonella | reverse complement strand
GCACATAACAGTTTTTTAATATTACCTTAATTATTCCTTAAAATTATCGAAATGGGTGCACTTTAACGTATAGCTCCAATACAACTGATTACTTAGATATGTGTTTTTGCGCTATAACTCTAACTTCATATCTGAATAATAAATTGTATGCGTGCTATATGTTAAATTGAACCTATACTAAATTTTAACCTGTTTAATTGGAGGAGTTATAACGCAAAACAACGTCTCTGGTCAATCAGTTGTATGGAAGCTAGATGTTTTAGTGAACCGATTTCGATGATTTTATGGAATAGTTAAGATAATATTAAAAAACGGCTATGTGCAAAATTTTAGTAGAATATCTTCAAAACTTCGGGACTTTTTTATAAAATAGTTAAAATTTAAGCAAAGTTTCAAGTACCGCTATCTCGAAAAGTGGAGCCAATAGGGTAAAACTGAGGACGCCATTGAATTTAAAAGGCTCCAATTAAGTAAGAGCGACTATCAGAACATTTGTCGAAAAAAAGTTGCTTTGACTCTCGAAATATTCTGACTAAAAGAAGGAGCATCATTAAAATTAGTAAATCAGGGTTTTTACACACTTCTAGGGACAATTTTTTTGAAGCATTTTCCAGGTATATATAATTTTGTAAGGACTAGCAGTTATAGAAAGATTTAGATCGTTTCGACGTATTTTCCAAATGTGCCTTCAATTAAGGTGGTTTTGGAATAAAAATTACGCTCAAGATCACAGAATATTTTATCTTTAAAAGTTAGTTTATTCTGAAAGCACACCTCTTGCTAAGGTATCAAATTATTCGTAATTTTTTTGTAGAATGCAACACATACTTAAAAAGTTCTTAAAATTAAATGCTTCAAAACCTATACGCCATAAACCGAGAATTTTGAAAATTGTGAAATGTGGAGTTACAGACTTTGAGTTACTTGTCATTTCGTTATTTTTTAATGCGCACTTTTCTTACCTACTACATATGAAGTGTACACATAAGTGCTAAATGCCCATTTAATTTCAAATCATAATATGGTGTGCTTCAAAAGTTATGACATAATTAATTGTGCCTCTCTTAAAAATTACATAATTTTTCATAACTTTTTTTATTTAAACACCTATAATTCAAATGTTATGCAGCAAATTGATCCAAATTTTTTTTTTAGGCTTCATGTATACGTAAATGAATTATATCCAAAAGCAACCAGCTTGATTTAGTTTACAACAGTGAAAATAAAGCTAAATAACACAAAGGTTACCTGTGTTTTAGATTTGCCCATATAAGAAATCCATACCTGTTTTCGAACGAAGTAGTATTTATATCTAGTATTGCAAGGAAATAACTACTGTACTGGTCGATCTTAGCTGACAGCAGCCGAGCGGAGGTCTTCCTAGTGGGAAAGCTTAAATAGATTTAAAAATTACTTTGTTAGCGTGTAGAAAGCCGGACGGGACCCATTGATATAGGCTAGTCTTCAGTGGATGGGGTGGTTCTTGGCAATTCTACCAGCTATCCTCACTAATACATTTTATTATTATAGAGTCCCTACTAACATTACAAAAAAATTAAACAAAAAAATACATGGGCTGGTACACTACACTAATATTGCCGAAACTCCGTGCTTGGCTTTTTCATCAAACAACAACAAAAAATGGCCAAGTCAAGATGGAAATTGACTTTCCGGCTCGCAACCCACCCATCCATGGTTTCCTATGGCGGAATTGATATGGAAACCCCAATAG
>NW_023463281.1:8561-12776 GCF_013731165.1 Rhagoletis pomonella | reverse complement strand
TTTCTTAAACCTATTTTTTTCTAGAAATTTAAATTTTAGTTTTTGTTAGTTAAATTAAATGTAACTGAAATTTTAAGACAGTATTAAAAATCACGTAGTTAAATTCAAGAGTAATTCAATTTGTTTACGTGCTTAGGTACTATTAAGCTGTATTAGTCATGTATGTATATATATGTACTTGCAGACCCGGCGAACTTCGTCCCGCCCAAAATTTTTATATATTTTATTGAAACTTTTTGGTACAAAATTTTTAAAATTTTCAAAATTTCACATTTTTTCTGCTAAGATTAAGATTTGGTGGTCATTTGCCGCTTTAAATAAAGTGTTATATCCGTTCTTGAAATTCTCCAGTTGTGCGGCATTTCACAGCACGGTTATTCGCAAAGCGAAATAAATTTTTTCCTCTTCACTCCCTGGCGGCAACAATGACCCGGTTCTATATTGAATATCCTAGAAGCTTTACAGTATAGTGAGTGGCAATTTCAAAATGGGTGCGAATCATTGTTCTACAGAAATGCAATATACACATACTTATTTCAGACGAAATACCTTAAAAGTTTGAACGCATAATAATATTGGAAAGTCACATCCATTCGATATACTCAATGGTGCAACAGGTCGATTTAATCTGACCTTCACGTCCCCTTTTCTTACTTGGCTATTTTTAGTAATAGCTCTACTTCAGCACCACTTGGCAGCACGTTTTTGCAATAGTATTGCATACATATTTAAAACATTAGCCAAATCGGATTATAAATAAGATTTTTAGTAATAACTCAACTACAGCGCCAACTGTCGGATTAAATTATGAAACTAAACCATCCAGAGACCCACTCAAATACACAAAAAGTTTCGTTAAAATCCGTACAACCATTTAGGAGGAGATCACTCACAAACACACCTACAGAAGAACAAAAAAAAAATTCATTCAAAGAAAGCTAAAGGTCGG
Organism: Rhagoletis pomonella; assembly: GCF_013731165.1. Lineage (NCBI taxonomy): Eukaryota > Metazoa > Arthropoda > Insecta > Diptera > Tephritidae > Rhagoletis > Rhagoletis pomonella. Next base: position 11,827 of record NW_023463281.1, on the reverse strand, counting down.
TACGTTTGTAGGTCTCACACCCCTTTTCAAATAGCCAAAATTTTCTCCATGAGTATGGGCTTGATTTCAACCATACACATATCTCCATACGTAGTTCCAGTACTGTACCATGAATACTTTCAGAGATATAGAGTATAAAAATTCGATTTATATGGGAGGTGCCACGCCCCCCCTTTCCAAGAGCTGCCCTCTTTCTTCATGAGTATTCGATTGATTTCGTATATTTCCATACCAAGTTCTAGAACTCTACCATGAATGAAAAATTCGGTTTGTGTGGAAGATGCCACGCCCCCTTTTCCAATAGTCCCAATTGTTCTCCAAGTGTATGCGATTTATTTCGTACATCTCCATACAAAACTCTAGAGATAAGCAGTATGAAAAATTCGGTTTGTATGGGAGATATCACACCCCTTTTTACAATAGCTACAATTTTTCTCCAAGGGTTGATTGATTTCGTATATCTCCATACCAATTTCCAAAACTCTACCATGCACACTTTCAGAGATATGTAGCATGAGAAATTCGGTTTGTATGGGAAGTGCCACGCCCCCTTTACATTTACATTTTTTTCAGCCTAAAACCATCCTTGGGACACGTGCGGCAGGTGGAAGTTTCAAAAAAATCCGTTCAGCCGCTCTCGAGCCTTGCGAAAACTAAGAAACGGCTTTCTAAATATAAATTAGTTGAGATATATTATATATTATAATTATATTTTGACAGTATCCGTTGTTTCTGATTGGCGCAAAAAATCTTGCATAGTGGCGAATTCGCCCCTTGATACGGTCATTACTTAAAGCTATTTATATTCGTAATTGCATGAAAATTGGAAAACAGGAATCTATAAGCTTAACCAGGCAAAAAGCTACCTATGTACCGAATTTTAAGCAAATCGGACCGTAAATACGATTTTTTCGAATATATCAGTCCCTGGTCCACTTCTCGAAAAAAATGGACCATATATCCTAATATATGCTAAAAAACTACTTACGTACCGAATTTTAAGCAAATCGGACCATAAATGCGATTTTTTCGAATAGATCGGTCCGTGGACCACTTCCCGGAAAAATGGGTCATATATGCTAAAAAGCTACTTACGTACTAAATTTTAAGCAAATCGGACTATAATAAGATTTTTTCGAATAGACCGGTGCCTGGTCCACCTACCCGAAAAAATAACATTTTTTTAGCCTAAAACATGGTGGTTAACGAAAGCTATTTGTATACAAAATTTCATGAAAATCGGACCAGCCGTTCGCGAGATTACCTGTTACAAATAAAAGGGACTTCTCTTTATATAATTAGTATAAAAGTATAGATAGATATATTTTACAAAAGAATGGGCGTGAAGACAAACTATAAGGTCTAGGCAAGATACATGGGCATAAGCATATATGTAGGTATATATGTACATATAATGAAAATATTAAATTTAAATATATATAAGTATATAACAAATATAAAGTTTGAGCGTATGTATGTGTATATTAATATTAAAATTGGGCGATTGAGCGAAAGCTTATCTCATGAAAACTCTCCACCAATTGATGGAATTAGTGATAAGCTTGGCTCATCTGCCTTCAAGATCAAAATGGCAACAAGGAAAAGAGAATAAGAAGTATATCACTCACCAATTCATCTGCTGCAGAACGCTGAAAGGCCTTTCCGTGTTGTTGCAGTCGTGGGAGCTAGTGGAAAACTATTAGTATGTATTGTAATTAGGCTATCAGTTATTGTTGTTGTTCCCGTTTCCTTTACTTATAAGCGGGAAAACCGGTTCCGCTTGTTGGAATGTATGCAGACTGTACCCCGACTTAGTATTTTGTTTTTTTTTTTTTATATATTTTGTTATTTTGTTAGGGAAACAAAGCGAATGAGTCTGGTAGTAAACGAGGACAAGACGAAGTATCTCCTGTCATCAAACAAACAGTCAGCACATTCGCGCCTTGGCACCCACGTCACTGTTGACAGTTAAAATTTCGAGAAAGTAGAGAATTTCGTTTACTTGGGAACCAGCATTAACACCGATAATAATGTCAGTATTGAAATCCAACGCAGAACCACTCTTGCCAACAAGTGCTACGTTGGACTGAGTAGGCAATTCAGGAGTAAAGTCCTCTCTCGACGTACGAAAACCACGCTCTATAAGTCACTCATCATGCCCATGCTGGTATATGGCGCAGAAGCATGGACAATGACAACATCCGATGAGGCAGCTCTTGGAGCATTTGAGAGAAAGATTTTGCGGAAGATTTACGGGCCTTTACGCGTTGGCGACGGCGAGTACCGCAGACGATGGAACGATGAGCTGTATGAGCTTTACAACGATATGGACATAGTACAGCGAATTAAAATACAGCGGCTCCGCTGGCTTGGTCATGTCGTTCGAATGGACACCGACACTCCAGCTCTGAAAGTATTCAACTCGTAACCCGCTGGTGGAAGCACAGGAAGAAGGAGGCCTCTTCTTATTTCATTTTATCTATAATTACTTATAATTTTTTAATATTTTTTTCTTTTGGTTTTTTTTTTGTTTTTGAATTTTTTTAAATGTTCACCACCTTAGTTAATATATATATTTTATAGTTTATCCACTCACATAAATTTTTAGTAATTTTTTCATACAATATTAACGGCGGTGTTTCACGTGGCAATTTCCCCGTGGACATTTTTCATTTTTCTTTTCAATAAGGATTTAAAAACCAATTATGTTTTACTCCTAGATTCCCAAGGGCAACTTTTACTGTAAAAAAAAAAAAAACATGTTCGCGACCGTCTAACGCACGTGGCCAATCAATATGTACTGATTTTTTTCTGCGACGAAACCTGCGCTGGAGCTGAAGGCATCTGGTCATTCAGCCGAGCTTTTCCAGGAGCTCTCCGTGTGCATGAAAGTTTTTCCTTCTTATGCAATGATCGGTGTTTCAGCCAATCGGAAATCGACGTGTATCACCAGGAATGCACATACAGAAATTAGCAGCTCAGAAGTGGAAAAGCCCACATATCGCAATTATGTCTATACATCTATATATATAAAATTAAGTGGCAAAACTTCCTGTTCGCATACTCCTCCTAGACGGCTTGCCCGATATCAAAGAAATTTTCAGGGGTGATTGGGGTCTGTGTGGAGGGTGCACATAACAAATTTCATGTGTGTATCTTTGCACGTTCTGCAAAAACAAAAAAAAAAACAAAATTAATTCTGTTTGGCTTTACGTGTTTTTTTCGGATTTCTATCATTCCTAGACGGCTTGCCCGATTTCAATGAA
>NW_023463281.1:7117-8551 GCF_013731165.1 Rhagoletis pomonella | reverse complement strand
ATGAAATTTTCAGGGGTGATTGGGGTCTGTGTGGAGGGTGCACATAAAATGAAATTTTCCGAAGTAATTGGGGTCTGTGTGGAGGGTGCACATAAGAGATTTCTTTCATTCCTAGACGGCTTGCCCGATTTCAATGAAATTTTCGGGGGTGATTGGGGCCTGTGTAGAGGGTGCACATAAGAAATTTCATGTGTGTATCTTTGCACGCTTTGCAAAAACAAAAAAACAAAAAAATTAATTCTGTTTGGCTTTACGTGTTTTTTTCGGATGTCTATCATTCCTAGACGGCTTGCTCGATTTCAATGAAATTTTCAGGGGTGATTGCCCAACAAGCATTTCAGTAAACGTTTTTAAAAATAACTTAAATTAAGTTTGCTATAATAAGCGTTAAATAAGCATTTTTAATATTAAGCTTATTAAAAGTTTTTTCAAACAAACCTTTAATAAGTTTTGAGAGCGAATGTTTATAAATAACTTAAACTTATAAATGAAATGTAAATGCCAACGACATGAAGTAGTAAATATAAAATTTTTTCAATCGTAAGTGACGTGTTTACGTTTTTTAAAATATATTATTAAAAGGACAAATTAAATAAAACCAATGCGGTAAAACAAGAAAATCCAATCCAGGACCCGCTGCGCTAATCGGTGGAGCATTCGAGTCTTCAAATGATGAGTTCCCCTTATCCTTTCTTAGTTTAACATTCAATTAAAAATGTATTAAATTTTTTTCAGAAAAGTTCATCAATGAGAATGGCGCGATAAAGCGCAATATATAGCTGCATCGATGTCCCTTTTCCAATTTGCCAATAACCGCAAGTAATTGAAAGCACGCAACAAGATGTAATAATTAACTTTTTTATGCTTAATTTGTATGTGTTATTGTGAATTTGTATGCTAAAATGTCTATTCCCTATTTATATTTTCGCGACTGTAGATGAGTCCGCGGAAAATTCGCATTTCGTTTAGTTTCTAGATGTTAAGCAATCTATGTATGAGGTTTTAATGAAATATCTTTAAATAAAGGGTTATAAAAATGTTTATAAAAAGCTTTCTTTTGAAAATTTTTAGTAAGTTTATATTGATACGCTTATATAAAACTTTTTTTTGAACCTTTATTATAAGTTTACACTTTTACGCTTATAAAAAGCTTTCTTTTGAACATTTATTACAAGTTTATATTTCTACGCTTATAACCAATGTTCCTTTTCGATTATATTACGCTTACTTTCAAGCGTTTTATAAACAAAAAATCAACGTTTTGTAAGCTTAATGTTTATAATTGAAAACTTAAAAAAAACTTTCTTTAAGTTTATTTTGCTTGTTGGGTGGGGTCTGTGTGGAGGGTGGACATAGAGATTTCTATCATTCCTAGACGGCTTGCCCAATTTCAATGAAATTTTCAGGGGTGATTGGGGTCTGTGTGGAGGGTGC
>NW_023463281.1:0-7107 GCF_013731165.1 Rhagoletis pomonella | reverse complement strand
GAGGGTGCACATAAAATGAAATTTTCAGAAGTGATTGGGGTCTGTGTGGAGGGTGCACATAAGAAATTTAATGTGTGTATCATTGCACGTTTTGCAATTAATTCTGTTTGGCTTTACGTGTTTTTTTGGATTTTTATTATTGTTTTGCCGCAAGATTGGCAGTCCTGCCTTTTACTAATAAATAAACAGAAACAGCTGGCGAATGTTTACAATTATTAAAAAATATTGACAACAATTTAATTTATAATCTTATAACTGGAGTCTGTAGCGACTGTATCCGGAAGCACGCATGCTATATTCATTATCATGCTCACTTATATACTTATGTTATCATTTATACATGTTATTCGTTATGTTAACCCTGTTTCTGTTAAAATATTATGTTAAAAGCTTTTGTTAAAAGATTCTGTTAAAAGCTTTTGTTGAAAGCTTGGGTTAAAGCTGTACTATTTCTTTATGTTACTTAACATTGAATTAGACTCAATTTCTTTTGATCATGCCAAAACCCACCACATTTGTACTCAATTTTGCGAATATTTATAACTGTTGTCCTTTTTGTTTCACATCGTTTCAATTTTAGTTATTTAAGATCATACTCCAATGTAAATTTATTCATTCGTACAGCGACTAATAAAGACGCATGATCTATTTCGGACACCTCTTGCGTTTTATTTTAAAATTCGGTCATCGTGCTTAGTGAAGCTTAGACACTGGTAGACAGTATTGGCTCTTGTGGCTAGCTTTATTAAACACGAATGTGCGAATCACTTAGGGATACTACTTCTCTAAATCTGGCGCCCAACGTGCCACTTGACTTTGCCGAATTATGGCTAGGCTCTACATTTGCCAGCTTGAAAAGACTTGTCAACAGTTGGTAATACTTTTCACAGTGCGAGTATAATTCAAGGTTGCATTTTGCAGGAATTATCGCATGCGAGAAAATGGTTTATGTTGGGTGTTTGCGCAAGCTTCTGCTGTTGAATATTTGCTTATTATAAAAGCAAGGAAGGTAAAACCAAAAACAGATGGCTAATTATAGCGTTCTTTTCCAAATGACGTTAGGAATGTTAAAATTTTATTAGTGACGTTACACTACATATGTACAAACATATCGTCGATGTTTTTGCAAAACCGCCCATCGACCAGTTGCAAAACTGCCTAAATCGTAATTGCGTCAAAAATTAGTTTTGGTAACCTTGAACTCCAGGCAACCAGTATTTTTTCCATAAGAATCGTCTACTACACGAAGACATCTACTACACGAATGTAGTCTGAAATACTTTTTAAACTCGAAGGAACTAGATTCAAATATCCGCTACAAACCATAACTTTATACAAAACATTGAAAAATTCAACTAGCACCTGGTTTATTAGAATTACATACCCAGAATTTTTTTAAATATTTAGACTAACAGGTCAGACAGGAAAGGTGGCAACCTTGGTGTGTGATGAGCAAAAGTTTTTCGGTCCTCGCAAGTTATCAAATATTACTCTTCCAAGTGGATAATAAATTCTAATTACGCCAAAGTATCAAGTCTAAAGTGCTAATATACAATAATAGTGCAAGATCGATTGTTCCGGCGGCTGCTAATTTGCTATACAAAAGTAAGTCAGAAAGGTGCTCCCGTAGTCTGTTTGTTTTGCTTCTGGTGCGGACAAATTAGTTGAAAGCAAACCACCAACAACAATCATATACATACATCCCGCTATAAGCTTTTCTCGTGTGGTCTGCGTCCTTACTAAATCCGAACTTAGCGCCACCTTTACCTAAGCAGTGCATCATTGTAAATTCTATACATTCTAGCTTTAGTATTCGTGCTGCCACTCAGTCCTATTTTTATAAATACGAAGCGTTATGGCTCCAGGTGCTGGAAATAGACGTGGTGAAGCAATATGCAATGATGTCGACGTGGCTAAAGCTCCACGTATTAGCGATTCTCCAAGCATTATTCGGAGTATGGGCCAACGTTCCGCCAAATTTAATGATATGCTGGCGAAAAAAATACTTGAGTCTGAAAACAGTATTGTGGAGTTATTCTGTCGAAAATTCGAGGAAAAAATCGAAAGTATAAGACACGACCTAAACGTTATGAATGATAAAATAACCCGTTTAGAGACTGCTGTCGATGTAGCGCTCCTCGAAGCCGAGATAGCCACCTTAAAGTTTAATATGGCTAAACAGGAAAATCTGATTGCGGCGTGAGATGTGCGAGTACATGGAATCCCGATTGAAGATGGTGAAAATTTACAAAATATTTTCCATCACCTTTGTTTCACTTTGTAAATCCCGCCAGCCCCGCTGAAAGGCATTTTCCGCGCACGGAAGCTTCAGGACACTCCAACTGACCCTGCAATTATAATAAAGTTTCAATCTACCAACGAGAAGAACTTGCTATTAAAAGCCGCTGCGAATTTCAGGCGCTTAAATAAAGAGGGACTACGACTTGTGCATGTGGGAATGAACTCTGACGCCCCCATTTATATAAACGAGTCGTTGACTAAGCACAATCATGATATCTTCAAGTCAGCTCTTCACCTCAAAAGACGTAACAAAATTGCATCCGTTTTACCAGGAGAGGCTTGATTCATACAAAGGAGACTCTCAAAGACCTTGATCACATCAGCCTCAGTATCGATCACTCCTTTCGTGATAATTGTGCACAAAAGCCAAGTGGGCCATCCCAAGATGTTCACCAGGATTGCTAGAACTAATACGTGTTATACTTCTTTAAATATAGTCCTCTCTCTTTTTATATATTGCTATACTAGCTGGTTAACTTTAACACCTAAAATTTTAAAATCTAAATTAGTGTAAATCTAAATTTAATGTATTTTTGTAATAATGACCTCAGACTATAAGTTGGAGGGTTCCAAAGACTGCTTATTTACTATTTTGTGCATCCTCAGCAAGCAAGCCGTGGAGCTGAACATAATTCACCTAAACGCGTAAAGTATATTTAGAAAACTCGACGAATTCAGATATCTCTTTGAAGATTCAGGAATTGATATTTTGTGTGGATTTAAGTGGATGGCTACCAACTCTTCAGAGCTGATAGACGTGGATGGTGGTGGTGTTGCAATATATATTAAAAGTTGCTTGTCTTGTAGATTACGTTGTGCCTCTGGGACTGGTGATGTCGAATATGTGTTCGTAGATGTTTTTTCAGAAAATAATAAACTTCTAGTCGGCTGTGTTTATCGACCCAATCGCCATATTAATTTTTCTGACTTTTCGGAATTCCTTCAACCTCTACTCGAAAACTATAGTAATATTATAATTGAAGGGGATTTCAATAGCAACTTGCTTGAAGATAATAGTCTTAAACTAAGTATGGAATCTCTAGGGCTTTTCCCAAGTAACACCTCCCTACCTACGCATTTTATCCACACTACCAGTACTCTATTAGATATATTTTTTGTGAATGACCTACAGAAATCCCTCCTGTACAATCAACTCCCCGCATCTAGTTTCTCGCAGCACGACCTAATTTTTCTGATTTATGAATTCAAAACGTCAAGAACACCGATTTCTTTTACCTATCGGGATTTCAGAAACATCGATTACAATTCACTCACATCTGCTGTAGAGGCAGTAGAGCGAAGATTGATTCGGAATTTGACATCCATCAATGACCAAACAAGATTTCTACAAGATAATATTAACTGGCTCTTTGATAATTTTGTACCAGTCAGACATAAAATTGCAAAACGTAATAGTAGGCCCTGGTTTAATGCAAGCATTCAACATCTCGTCAACATGCATAACCTAGCTTGCTCCCGGTGGAAGAGGTACAGGACTCCCGAAACATTTAGCAGTTTTAAAACAGCTCGAACTACTGCCAACAAAGCCATAAAGACGGCTAAAATCTTATTCTATGAAGAAAAAATTAGTTCTGCGTTAAACACAAAGCAAAATTGCAAGAAATGATATACACTTTTGACAAAAGAAGAGGCAACAGAGAAAGGAGAATTCTACGTAGTAAGGGTTATAATACCCAAGCGCGGCCGAAGGCCGTCTTCGCTGGTAGGAATTCTACGCAAAAATACTGTGTACGCAAGTGAAAATTGTAATTTTTGGCGATTTTTCTAAGGGATTCCTAGGGACCAATAGGGCGCCTAGGTGGTCGGGGGTTGCATTTTTGTCAATGGAGATTCACACCCTCTCCAAAAGGGGGGTTGGCGGTGCTACGCCCACCCCCCTTCGCTCAGCGCTTCTTCAATGACCGCCCTTATAGGAAAGTTTCCCCAACTAAATTCTACAAAAGAATTACAGACTCTTCCTGAATGTAGGGCCATTTTTTCAATTTAAGCCTTATAATTAATTTAATATTTTGCTGATTTTTATACCCGAGCGCCCTGCACCTACCTGGCTACGACCATGCTTACACCTTTACACTATCACACTTAACTTTGCTTACTAAGTAGTGTTTGCCACAATATGAATGGCAAAGTACAGGGCGTAAAATAATAACTGTCGCACAGGTTTTTTGAAAAATCAAAGGGTCCTTTATAGATTTTGCGAAAAAAGTATTTTTTTGTTAACTTTGTAAATAGTTTACTTTAATTTTATTAATTAGTTTTAAAATATTTATCCTTTATTGCATTTGTCAGCTTTGAGAGATAAGTACATGCGGGATGCACGTTTTTTCAGGTGTATTTTTTTAGACTTTGTATAAAAAAAAATAAAAAAAAACTGTATAGGGTTGGCCGAATGAATACCCTCCTAGTCACCAGTTCCGAGTCTTTTCGATTTCTGAGTATGAGGACTTATGTTGGACAAAAGGCGTAGTATAAAGGACCCAAATGGTAGACATTAGCCTATGCCTAGACCCTATGGTTACAGAAGATATGTAATAAAGTAAACCCGCTGGTAAGCCCAAATGAAGGTTAAAATTTAAAAACTAATTCATAAAATTTAAGTAAAATCTGTGGAAAGTTAACAATAAACTACTTTTTATACAGGAGCGCACTTGTGTACAAGGGTATTATAACTTTGTTCACATAACGGTTGTTTGTAACAGGCAAAAAGAATTGAGATAGATATAGACAAATGTCTATATAAATGATCAAAATGAAAAGAGAAATCGATTAAGCGGTGACTGTCCGTCCGTCCGTCCGTCCGTCTGTGCACGCGATAAATCGAGTAAAAGTTGAGATATCTCAACGAAACTTGGTAAGTGCACATCTTTCAGGCGTAGGACGGATGGTATTGAAAATGGGCAAAATCGGACAATAAACACGCCTACCTCCCATATAACGGTAATTCTGAGAAATAGGAAAACTGCGATATTTAAGTAACTACTGCTTATTATTCACTCAAAACTAATATTTACAATAAATTTTAGACGAGATATAAGAATATTATAAATTTTTGGAAAATGGGCATAGCCACGCCCACTTATGGTTACATGTGTATATCTTGGTAACCGCTGCACCAATTTCTCCCAAACTTATCACAGTTGTACAGCATACCAAATGGCCGAACACCGCCCACTTATATCTCGGCAACCGTTCTACCAATTTGTACCAAATGGTATGGTTATTGTGCTTGCCACATAAAAGCAAAACGTTAAAAATTATTGAAATCGGACTAAAATTACGGCCGCTTTTCATATAACGGTAAATTTTAGAAATGCTTGAAATATCAATATTTTGAAATATAAGGACGCTAATTTACTCAAAATTGATACACCCCGGCTTACCATGTAGCGGTAGCTTTCGGAAAGGTGAAAAACATATATTTAATACTTGCGCCGGGTATTTAATGTTCGGCTCCGCCCGAACTTTGACTTTCTTACTTGTTTTACTTGCGCTTTTCTCTCAAAGTGTTTACCGCCGGTAAACCCAAATAAAAGTTAAAATTTACAAACGAGTTAATAAAGTTTATGTAAAACCTGTGAATAATTAACAATAAACGACTTCTCGCAAAATCGATAAAGGTCCCTTTTATTAAAGAAAAAACTGTGCAACAACTATTATTTTACACCCTGTATATGATAAAATATTAATAGCTGGAAAAAGGAGTAAAAAAGAAGTACAAAACTAATAAAGGAGTACATTTCCAAGGGAGTACATTGCAATAGAAAGGAGTACGTTTACTCCCAAGAGCAGTACGTCTTGCAACCCTAATCGTAACAAATAGCGGCGAATTCGTAAGGATCTATTGATTGTATTTATTAAACATGCAATAGATAATTATGTGACAGTTCACTCCGTTCAGTTATCTCCATTATAATCCGGTCCCAAGGGAAAATTCGGTGGCGTTACTGGATTTCAATTGATATTGAAAATTAATAAATAAATTATCAGTCAGTAAAATGAAATGAAATTAATGTTCAATTTCCAACCAAACCTACTTTACCGTGCCTTACACATATCAAGCTGTAATCGCTAAAATAACATAAGCGACATTTTTTCAAAGTTTTTTGATGTAGAAATATTCCTAGAGCATCTACATGCAATTCTTCATAAAAAAAAATTAAAAAAAAATTGTGTGAGTACTAGGTACTTATGAAATTTGATGTGTATTGCTATCGATATTTTTATCGAATTTGTTATCGATATTTTTGTCGGTTTTTATCTCGACATTTTAATAGATTTTTTTTATCGATTTTGATATCGCTATTGTTATGGATTTTGTTAACGATAATTTTATCGATTTTGCTATCGATATTTTTATATATTCTGTTATAGATATCTGTACAGTGAAAGCTCCCATAAGCGGACACCGATGGTCACCTACTTCTTGTCCCCTATGGGAGATGTCCGCTTATGGGAATTTCGTAAAAAATAACACTAAAATCAAAATTTAAATTGCGGGTTTCTAAATTAAAATAATATTTATTCTTTAATAGACAGAAACAGGATCAATTAAAAATAATTTAAAATGTATGGCGTTTTCTTTCCTACCGATAAATCTCATTGCCCACTTCACTCAAGCAGCAAGAAGAGAGCAACGAAAAGGCAACAATTTTTCTAGAAAAGAAAATATCTTTGAATATGGACTATGTTCTTGTATACAGATAGTTATGTACAAGCGCAAGAGTCAACATCTGACCGCAAAAAATAACAAAATTTACCGCATGTTAGAGCTTCGCGTCCGCTTAT
>NW_023463280.1:0-14616 GCF_013731165.1 Rhagoletis pomonella | reverse complement strand
AACAAAAAAGGCCGTGAAATTTTCTGTGTAAACATATATACATATATATATAGTATATATGTTTACGGCTTAGGTGATTCCGTAAAATACATAAATAGGTTAAGCTAGAAATTCAGCATTAATTTCATTTCATTTGGGCGTGACCAGTACACGACTTTTTCATAACCACTACGGGAATAGTTCAGGCCTATTCAGGGTCATTTTGTGACTATTTTCGAACTACCTCAAAATGATTGCAAATAGGCCCAAAATTGGCCTGAAGTGGTTCTAAAAATGCCATGAACTTTTCCCGAAGGGATCTTGAATCAGTCTTGAAACGGCCCGTTATGGTCCCTTACTAGTCCAAAAATTAATCCGGCATTTTCGTGAAATAGTCGTGAACCATTTCAAAATGGTCTTGAAATAACTGCGGAATGTTCCCGAAATGATTCCGAACCAGGCCCGAAATAGTCCTGAACAGCCCCAAATACAGTCGAAAAAATTGTGGACTTCTTCTGTAATGATCTCGAACAAGTATTTAAATGGTCCCCAAATGGTTCCTTTTTAGTCCCGTAATGATCGCAAATTAGTCGCAAGATGGGCTTAATATAGACCTGTAGCTCATTTCTGTAACAATTCTCTACTAAGCCGAATTGAGACATGAATTCGCCACCCTGTTCTCTACTGCTAATGAGAAATAATCTGTAGAGAAGAGTTACAGAAATGAACTACTGAACTAGTTTCAAATAGTCCCGAACTAGTTTCGAAATGGTACAGAACTAGCCCAAAATTGGGCCTGCAGTAGTCATGAGCAGCTCCCAAAATGAACCCGAACTAATCCTAAAGATGCAGCCACAAATTTTCTGCTGGGATAATGGAAATTTTACATATACATCAAAAATAATCGGTATTCTTTTTTCAAAATAAAAAAAAGTATTTCATTATTAAACCCACCAAATTGGGATTGATTGGAAGTAAACGGCAACACTGTTTGTAATTAATTTAAGCCATAAATGTATGTAGGTGTTTTCTTGCGCGAATATATTTTCATTTCTAGCTAAATAATAAAGTAGGAAAAAACTACCAAAAATGGCATTGAAAGGAAAGTGACCGATCAATAGGCCAACCGGCTGCTGCTGACTGGCGAGCAGACTGACCAACTAACCGACTCCATGATTGAGTGAGCGAGTGAGTGAGTGGGTGAGCGGTCAAGTGAATGAGCGTTCAAGTAATGAGTGATTTCTGGCTAAACTTTACGGCATTTTCTATCAAAAAATTTCACTTTTTACTTACTTTTAATTTTTCCATTCCATAAGTCACTTTCCTGCCACTTGCAGGATTTACTTATGTACACACGAGTACTTTAGTCTGAGACAAGCAAACAAGTATTTATTGAGTGCTCACCTACGTGGTTCGCTCAATTAAACTGCAATTATTTCATATTAACTCGAGTGTGGTGGAGCCAACCAGCGGCGGGCGAAAAGTCAACTCGAGTTATGACTTACTACATACAATAAAGCATATGCGCTACATAAGGATGCATAGCATACCGCAACTGTTATTTGTAGACAGATTTGTATGTGCGTGTGTGTGTGTGTGTGCATATGAATGTGGTTTTAAGCCACAATTTGCAGTTTCCAACTTCGAATCGTTTCTTTTTTTTTTTTTTTTTTTGTATGCTCGCCTGCTGACTTGCTAGCAACACTGCTGGTTTTACTACCTCACCATATTTGCTCATTATGTCCGTAAAAGCGTATGCAAGCATGTAATTTCATGAATGAAATTATCACTCATTCAACTGGTAAATGTAATTTCTATTTGCCATTTTTGAAAAATAAACAACTCATTTGGCTTAAAAACAAACACCATTTGTAGTCGTAGAAATAGTAAGCTTGCATGTTGCAATGTATGTATGTATGCTGGTGACCGAGCGGCGGGTGCTGCTTGACTTGTGCATTAAAGTACAGTGGAATGTGTCTGGATGAAATGAAATAAATTACGGAAAAAATGTATATTTTTGAGTTTATAAGCATGGAAGTTTAGAGTTAAAGCTATGTGTAATTGAAAACTGCTTACAACTTCAACCAATTTCGGTCGCATGTTCCGATAATAACAACTAAAGTTAGGTTAGTTCTACTGATACGCGAGATCTCACATAGACCATTTAGTTGGTACCTTTAACGAGTTTAGCAATTTGCTAGTCCTTTGATCATTTCTTTCCTCTGATAAGAAGAAGAAAGCAGAGCCAAGCTGTGTTAGTCCTAACCTGAACACATGAAATGGTGTGAGAAAGTGTCCTGTCAGTACCCCAACTAGTATCTCACAATCCAGCCCCTGACCGTGCAATATCTTGAATATCCTGCAAGAAATTAACGCTGCTCACATTGATCTCGCCTTTGACGTCAGTGCCCTGCATAATACTGGCCTTAGGCAATTGAGCGAGGGTTAGATGCCTGCCGTGTTAAATTTATTCGATATCAGCCCCTTTATTCCCTTCAATTGTTTTGTGTCCCAGTAAATAGTTTGTCATTACTGCCATTACTGCCGTAATGGCTGTCTGGCTGTAGGTGAAAGTATTTCCTCATACACGGAGAAAAAAGCGCGTTGCAAGAATAAAATGTTTTTATTTGATTACCGTTAAAAATGTTCGTATTTAAATCAAGTGAAAAGTTTTAGCAAACTGGATTTTTCCATTATACATACATACACTACGTATATGGAAATATTCAACTTAAATACGCCCGTATTAAAATGACGCATTTTTCACTACACGGATGGCGTTTTGCACGTCTCAGTTGCTTTCTCATATGTAATTAAGAAAGTATATGTATACAAAGAATGCACACCGGTAACAAAACACATACACACATACATGGTATGACATAATGCACTACCCTGCAATAATCGTTGGACCATGTAGTCTATTTGTGGTATATTGGAGTACTTATAAAAGTGTTCCTCTGTCATGCTCGTGTCTCTCGTGCACCAGCTTATTGTTACCCGATCACTGCTCGTGTTTTAATGAAATGTGACTGAAGTTGGGAATTTGAATAAAACATAGCTGACGATTCATCCACTCTTTAATTTTATGTTTTATTTTAAAACCAAAAGTTAAACTTTTTTCTGAGAGAAGCATTCATTCACTTTAATCTAATGAAATAAAAAAAAAACTCCAAAAACAAAAAAAAAAAATAAAGAGAAACAAATAACAAAAAAATGGAAATTACAAAAATAAATGAAAAAGTGAAGCCGGAATTCGTAATTGGTAAAAAAATAAAAATATTTAAACAAAAACAGAAGTAAAAAACAAAAAAAATTAAATAAAAAAGCAGTGTTCATTCGTAATTTGTGATAAAATAAAAAAAAAATAAAAAAAAAATGCAAAATACAAAAAAAAATTCAACAGTGAAGTCACATTAGTAATTGGTAGAAAAATTATAAATATAAAAAAAAACAACAAATATCAAAAAATTAAAAGTCTAAATTCGTAGTGTAGCCTCCTCCTGGTGGGCTTAGGGAACTACATTTTATGTAGGCTACAGGCATATTTTTTATGCCGGCTGTATAGGATTTGCCGTTTTTAATTTTTGAGTAAAAAAAAATCATAGATCAATCCGATTACTTTGCACAATATTGTCCGCCATATTGGATACCCCGTTTTGAATTTTTAAAATCTAACTTCGAATTCGTAATCACCGTCCCCGAAAACGCCCTGTAGCAAGTTTTAAGCCATTCCGATAAGATTTCAAATATTGGCCACCTTTTATCTTTTGCTGGCCCATAGTGCGCTGTGCTAATGCTTGCTCTTTGTATAGCGCCAAACTGAAGGCGCACAAGCAGTTACTAAAATCGGTTTTATATGAGCTCGGCGACTGCATGACTATGAGCCGTTCTGCAAATTTGCATATGTGCAAAATGTATATCTACACATCTACATACAATGCAGTAGTAAGTATGAGAATATACGAGCAACGCGTTGCACAGTTATTGGTTGCAATGCACACGTATGTACCTGCATATGTACATACATATGTGCAATAATATACGAACCCGACGAATTTTAAACAATTTTGCCAAATATGGGCAATTGCTGGCACGTTACCGCCACCAACCGGCAGCGCACACGCGCAAACCGCCCCAATACCTGCTCACTCGTAGCTCAAGCCATACACCACTTAGCCACAGGCCCATTGTTTCAGTTAAGCATTCGATGCTGGCATGCCATTCCATTCCATTGTACGGCAGCAGGTATAACCAGGTGATGAGCTCTGTTGCTAACTAGCGGTGGGCGGGTATTCGGGTGGTCGGTTGGCCTTTGGGCCATTTGTTAGGCGGGTGGCCCAGCAAGTTTAGCGCCAGTTAAACAATAAAATCAACAGCATCAGTGTCATCTTTGCTAAAGCTGTTACCTGCGGAGCTCCTACTACTTATATACTGTTATTATCATCACCATTATCATTAGAAACACCTTCGATATCAGATAGGCGAATGCTTGTGCCCTGTTGGGAAAGAAGAATACCTGCACAAAAGAGTTTACAAGCTGTAGAGGTTCTTTGAATATGAGATACATAGGTTGCATAAAGAAATTAAAAAAAAAAAACTCTTCGCATATCTTCAAATATGTGTTAAAAATATACCAGTTAGCTCGGAAGGGCTATGGCGCTTTCGTTTTTTCACAACAGCGACTGCATGTATGCAAGAAATTGAGGTTTCAAACCAGAATCGAACTGTAGCTAGATTAAACCTCAACGCCTGCAGGCGAATGTGTCAGCCTAATAGTCACAGCTGCTGCTAATGTCCTTTCAGACTTCAACAAACTATAACGACGATAAGTGGATCACATCGTGGATCGAACTTATATGTCCTAGAGACATTATTCTGAAAGGTATTAGCTGCCACTCTCTTCGAATAAGCACTTGATCTAGTAGTCTCTTATTGAAGTGAAACTTCTTATATAAGGGCAACGGTGAAGGGGAATATGTATATGAATATAAACATAAAAGTAAAAACAAAGATAAATATAAAGAAAAAGATAAGAATGAGGATACCGACCAAAGTAAAGATGAAGACAGAGGAAGAAAGATTAAAATAAATGAAATTATATAGAAAAGGATATAGAGAGGGACACAGACTCAATCTGTGCGCTATTTCGTGATTTTAGAGATTTTATGGATTCTCGGAATTTATCGATATAATAATCGACATTTTTATCGATTTTGTTATCTACATTTTCGGAATTTATCGATGTTTTTTTATCGGTTTTGTTGTCGATATTTTGATTGATGTTTTAATCGATATCGTTATCCATTTTGCTATAGATTTTGTTATAGATATTTTTATCGATTTTGTTATCGAAGTTTTTGTCGATTTTTTTATAGATATTTTTTATCGAATTTATTATCGATATTTTAATCGATTTTGTTAGCGATATTTTATCGATTTTGCTATCGATATTTTTATATATTATTTTTATTGATTTTGTTATCGACATATTTATAGATTTTGTTATCGATATAAAGATTAAAATAAAGACAAAGGAAAACAGAATAACGTACATACAGTCAGTCAAGAAAGTTTAGGTACATCGAATTTTTTACAATGCGGGCAACTATTTTTGAAATATTTTAATTTTCGCAAATTTTTTATAAAAATATTGTTAACTCTACAACAAAAACCCCGAAAATCTGAGTTCCAGATCTTCTACAAAATTAGAAAATATATTTTTTTTAAATATTTTTGTTTAGCTTTGTACCACGATTGTTTATTATTATTATTATTCTTTTTTATTTACACTATTTATAAAAAAGTTGAGTGCGCAGTTTTTTAACAAATTCAATTTTAGTATAACAAAGAGCACGTTAATTTTTTTTGTCCCGCATTTTTCCGTATAAAAAACTTATAGAATATTATTTTGTATGGAGAAATCGAGCGACACCTTCAACAGAAAAATTAGCCAAAAATCAATGGTGAACAATTCGGCTTGCGACTATGCGATTGATTTTATATATCTCCATATCAAGTCCCAGTCCTCTACCATGAACCTTCCAAAGTTATGCAGTATGAAAAATTTGGGAGGTGCCACGCCCGTTTTTCTAATAGCCCCAATTTTTCTTCATGACTATGCGACTAATTTTATATATCTTCCAGTAGTCTATCATGAACACTTCCAGAGATACGCAGTATGAAATATTCGGTTTATATGGGAATTAGAGGTATGAAATATACTTTATATCAGATTCTCATACCTGCCAAATATACAAAAAAAAAATATAAAGATCGATGGAGCCGTTTCGGACGAGTTCGACCACAAATACCGTGCTACGAGCTTTGTTTATTTAGATTTAGTTTAGACATTTCAGTTTTAAAGCTATATAAATATTTGGTTTGACTGTAAAAAAAAAACTGTTATTTTCGGTCCCTGCATATACCAGTAAGCAACGAGTTTTTTTAAGGGTATTTTATATAATGGCAAGCAGTTGGACCCATCCAAGAAACAGAATGAGGGTAAAACTGATATTGTCCCAAATTGGCCAGTCTACTCACACTGCTGACAAAGTGACTCACTACAACAAACCAGAGATATTTTCTGTTTTATGAATAAAGAAATTTACCAAAATCTTAAGCGTCCTGCCTAGCCCAAAACGGCCACCCTGATTGCGAGTAGATATGCATTATAACACAACATTTAGTAGCTAGGGAGCGCAAGTGGTGTACTTATAGTATTAAAACAGCAACTGGCGCCTGCTGACGGAAATTACGCCAAATTAAAGGCTTCTATGCTGCTATATTTTATATTAAATAGCACACACACTCCTAGACAAATATGCTTATACTAACAGGGCAATACTGGCTAAGATAGTTGCAAGTCTTTTGTAAGACAATTGAAAGACAGTGGGCAAAATAGTTTGAAAGATTTTGTTTATTCCGATCTGAAAGAGTTACAAAAAAAAAAAAGCTTCTGTCCCAACTTTCGCGGTGAAAAGCTATTTTTGACAGAAATCATCTGGGAATGTTCCAATGGAAGATGAATATAATTTTGACCGCGCTACTCCAACAGTCGCAATGACTGAGTCACCAAAGCACTGGCGTGTCATTCGAGGAATCCGTTGTTCGAATTCTCGGGCAGCGTATTTTTTAATTTTTTTAATAAAACTTTTTAATTTTGTTTATATGCCTTTTATTTAATTTTTTGATTTTATTGTTTTAAAATATATATATATTTTTAAATTTTATTTAATTTTTATAAAACAACATAAACAACTTATAAACCTATTTAAAATTTTTGTTTAATTTATTTTTTTTTTCGATTTTATTTTCCTTTAATTCTTGGGTGTTATTGTTTTAAAAAGAAAGTGACATTTCAATTTCATTGAATTTTTTTAATTTAATCTTTAGATTTTGTTAATTTAAAATTAAAAAATAGTTTTTTTTTTTTAATTCATAAAATATTTAGGATTTGATTTAATTTTTTAATTTTTGTAATTAATAATTTCTTTTTTTAGTTTCATTTTATTTTACTATTTAGATATTGTTTTAAGAAGATAACATATATATGTATATATTTTTTTTTTAATCAAATTAAATTTTTCGAAACATTTTATTTATTTAATTGTTATGTATTTTTTTCTTCTTTTAAAAATTAATTTTTAGTTTCTATTGTTTTATAAAGAAGATATATATTTTTAGTTTCATATAAATTTTAAAAACTCATTTTATGTATATTTTTATTTTAATTTAATGCTGTTTAAAGTATTTTTTTTTTTTTAATTAAATTTTCTGTAAATTTTAAGATTTTATTGTTTAAAAAGGAAAACGGGTTTTTAGTGTGACAAGTTTTTTAGAAACGTGTTTTGTTCATTTTATTTCTTTTTTTAATTCATATTTTCGATTTTGTAGTTTTAAAAGAAAAATATTTAGCTTTTAATGTCATTTCGTTTTCAGGAACTTATTTAATTTATTTTTATTTTATTAAACGAATTCTCTTTTGCTACTTAGGTTTATTTGTTAAAAAAAAAATTATTAAATTACATTTTTGGAAACCTATTATTTAATTTTTCTTTTTTAATTAATTTTATTTCTTGTATTAATTAAATTAAATTGAATTTTTTAGTTTTTATTGTTTTTTACTTAACTAAAGTTTTTTAAAACTTATTGCTAAAAGTCGGACGGAATAATGCTAAGACCTCCTTGTTAGCAGATCATTCAATTAGTCTTTCGAAAGACAGAAAAGGGGTTTCAATAAGGAGTCAGAATTGACAATTGTTTTACGAAAAATTTTGTCTTACACACACACACACACAGCTATTTCCTAAAATTACTTGATGCACTAAAAATGTACTCACAGCAAACCCAAGCGTGTTTCTGGCTGCTTCAGATTTATTCAGATTTCTAGCAGAGTGAATTTTGGTGAAAAAGAAAGCAGCTAGAATATAAATCAATAAGCAGAATTCGCCAAATTTGATTTATGCATTTGCCAAGCAGCAGGTAGCAAGCATCAAACACTAAATGAGTATGTTGCATGCAACGAAAAATAACAGTTGAATAATAAATTAAAAGTAAAAGACTAAATCCAAAATAATCGTACATGCACACCCTGGCATTTAAATAAATTTCTACAACTTCTACAAGTGTGTTTAAATAAATTTTACTTAAAACTCTGTGCTGTTGTTGTAGTGCTATCAAAGACACATTCAGTATTGGCCAGAACAATAGCACCCCGTTTTCAAAGTGATGTTGTTTGCCCCTCACGATTATTTATTTATTTTTAGGAAATTTCAATTAAAATACAGTTCATTCTCTAACAAAACTCATATAAATAAATCCAAGCTTTTCAAAAGACTACAAGAAAATGCAACAAATTTTCACCCAAATTTCAAACTTTTTTCCCAGAAGTGCTAGAGTTTTTCTGAGTACACAGTTTTATAGCCCATTCAATTTTAATCTAATAATGTGCAAGTTTCAAGTGGCTAAAAACTACCGTTTGGAATACCTTCATAGCCAGAAGTATCGACATAAGTAGGCATCAATACTTTAGATTTGATATTTTTCAGGTATCGATACTTTTCTTCCTACTACATCCAAGTTAAAGTATCGATACCTGCATGTTATCGTTTCATACCTATTCTTGCTTGCGCTGATGCATCAGTTGATAATACCAGTTGATGTCGTGCATAAGCGGTGACATAGCAACACCTCGATTTCGTATCATTTTTATTAGTGTCGACAAGAGCACGGCGACTGATAGCACCGTATTAAAAGATCATCTTATCGCCGTTTCCTATTCGTATGTATGTATGTACGTACGTACGTATGCACATTAGGGTGGTCCTTAAATGCAGGAAGTAAATTTTTATATCAGATTTCCTAAGCCTCAACCCCTACGTCGATGCTACTATAGTCGAAGCCCTAACCGACTCCAATCGGGACCAAAATTTATATGTCATATCTTCAACTACGGTAGTATCGATTTTGGGAGTGAGTTGACAAAAAAATTAATTTTAATTTTTTGAGTCTCTATAGAGGAATCTGAACTTTGGTCTCTGTGCTACATGTCTTAACCGTCTCCAATCGGGACCGAAATTTGTATGTGATATTTGTGACCGCGGAATTACCTATTGAAGGGGTGAGACTGAAAAAAATCGCTAATTTAATTTTTTAAGGACCACCCTGATGTGCATAGTATTATTGTTTTCGCCCGTTGCTCTGTTGTTGTTTGTTTTTGTTATAAGTATTCGTATACCCAAAGCCGTGGTCATCATCATCATCATTACCGACGTTGGTATCCATTAGAGTGAGGCGATGAAGTGGCCTATATTTGTTGTGGTGATTGCTACATAGCGCATATTTCACATGCTGTTTTCTCGCATTAGTCAAAGGAAGTGCATGAATTTTGGTTGCTGTTTTCTATTCTTGCTTAAAATTTCACACCAAGTTGGTACTAAACAATGGTAGTGAATAATTTTATTTTGCATTGGTCTTAACTACTTAGCACTAAGCGTAAATGATGATTCACTATTTGTTCATACCTCGCCTTGTTAAACTCATTTTATTCGTTTCTAAATAGGCCGGTTTTGCTAATCGCTCAATTTCTGCTTAATTGCTATTTGGACCGAAACCGAAACCATTCGCCAATTACCCCATTTACTTAAATCAAGCGTATTCAGATTTGCCTGTAGTTCATGCTCGGGGGCGCCGTGATTTCATTGCCAATCGGTGCCGTGTTGAAGGATCTTTTCAACAAGGTATTATAACGAGGAAATTATGGCATGTCTAAGACAGCGCAATCGTTGTGTTTTTATGCCTGGCTATGTCCATTTTATTACAAGTCTCCCACGGATCGTTTCATCTTCTCCGATACCCGGTGCCCATGCGAATAAGGACATAGATCTTACGTAGATTAGTTCTCTCGAAAGCGCTCAAGGATATGTTTATTTAAGGTAGTTTCCTTGAGACAATAGGTACACTTTGAGTCATGTGTGATACCATTACGAACAGTAACTGCTAGATTATAGCGAAAATCGCTGCATGCCGAGCACGAAGTTTCATAGGCGGCAGATTTTGGTCTCGGTGAGCCTCGGCGGACTTGCAGTAGCACATGCTCTAGGTTTTGTCTAGCATTCGCTGAGTTGTTACAAGGTCCATCTATCAAAGATCAGTCACCGAGGTGGCCACTTCTGGTTTGTTAATCAGTCATGCAGTTTCCGGCAATATCATTATGGCTCGTCACCCATACAAATATGACAAGTTCCTCGACAAAGATCACTCCACGGACTTTTCCGTCAAACTTCCCCCCCACCCGTGTAAATATTCAGCGATGCCATTATCCAATCACTGGTTGTTCGTGGAATATTACCGGGATAGTCACGCAGTCATCCGTATTATCAGAGATGAAATCGAATGGTTAAATTACCCGCCGACGTAAATTCGGAGGCCGTGTCGGCTGATACGCCCCATCTTCTAGGACTTCCGTCCTAATGAAAGCTCACTACTGCAAGATGGTGATGTTGTCGATATCGTTGCCCGTAGAGGCAGAAATTTGATATGTTGATACGGGCGGAAAGTGTCGAATGGCGTGCCCTCGGTGGGTATTTGAAACAGAAGCCTCCAGTGTTATTGGAGTTCTCAGATTCCGAGTCACCGAGTCCGAGTTAGCCCAGCGCTGCCCTTAAGTCTGACTAAAGAATAAACTTAAGCAGATTGTTGGTTGTTTAAGAGCTCAGATGTCCGTCTCTCAGCAATTCTTGCAAAGGTGAGGCAGAACAACAAAAACTGCACTACCGTTTTATCCTCTTCAAGGATGTATCTTGTACGCCTATGACAGTCAGGTGTTTGTGTCACCTGAAGCGACCAGTCAGCAGTCCAACAAGTTGTCTGCAGTCTCGTCTGTTCAATGAGAGTAAATAAACAACTAGATATACCGGCTGAGATTGAAGGCAATATGAGTTTTGCACACCAGAAGCCAAAATAAGAGTCAAGACTTGCATTTCCGAACTAGTTTGGAAGTAGATAGAAGGCTGGACAATGCCTTAAATACACCACGCAGAATCAGTTTTGGAGCAATCAGTAAAGATTCAACATAGTATGAGTCCGAGCTCCGTGCTTGTAAGTATTAAACCAGCATCAGTCTCAGGGAACTCGAAATTATAGGATCTCTTCAACAAAGGTAATGGTGGCGTACTATCCTGTGGCATTGAAAAGACACAAGTGCCTAGATCTGTGCCGCCAGCAATTTCCGCCTCGGCCCAAAATCAATTTCTTTATAGTCAACACGTGGCCTTTAAGGCTTCCCCACGTATGAAGATATAAAGTGACGGTAAATGTAGCAGTACATTAAGAACAGCGCCAGGTATTGTAGGGAAAGCTCCCATACAGAACACGGATGTCGTTATTTGAATTTTAGCAAGCAGATTTCCCAAGCTATTTATTGAGAGTCTTACCACTAATGCATAGCTGATTACGGGTCTGATCATAGAGGTATAAATCCAGAGGATTCCCTTTGGTGACAGACACCACATTTTCCCAAAGACCTGTTTACATTTCCAAAATGCTGCCAATTCTTTGGAGGTCGTGGGCTCCACGCAAGATTTCCACTACTGTTTCTTTCCAGAATTACTCCTAGTTAGTTAACTTCGGAAGAAGTCTGAATTGTGACTCCTTTAAGTGTCAGGGGTATGAGACCATCCGACCTTCTTCTTCTAGTGACGAGCACAACACGGTTAACCCATTTCCATTACAAAAAGTGTCAATTGCAGACCATTTAGTAAACAAGTTCTAGTACCCTTGGCTTAAGTCAATGAGGATATCCAATAATTTACGCTTCACTAAAAGTGCAACGTCATCCGCATAGGCAATCAACCCCCATTGGTGTATTGGTGTATTCGCCGTTTTTGTTAACATGTTGCATTACTGCTGAGTAGAGGTCCTTCTTTTCTTGTCTCTATAGCCCTGATGATTAATTTATGCGGGATACGGTCCTCCTTGTTTGAGCTTCCCTCTTCCAAGTTCAAACTTTCATGTACACACTTTATTATACAAAGACGCATGCAGCTCTTAGTAGTTATCCCAATCGATGTTGGGTCATTGTATGGCTTGTACGTCAGTCAATTGTTCTTCGGTCAGTGGATTCTCTGATCTCTTTTTGTATACTTCGATGCTGATGTCCGGTGCTACCTATTAGCACGTTTCGCAACGCGATGAAACTGATCTAACTGAGGGTTAAATTACCCGATTATTTTACCAAATGTGCCTTATATAACCACCTTCATGTTGAAGCCGCCAAACACAATTTCGACAACGCTTCTTCCAAAGCGTTCCTTAGTTTCGAATAAGCTAGTGTTGTTCAGCAAAGTTTTGATGCAATTTGTGCCAACTCGTTCGACTGGCCAGGGAGAATCGGTAATCGAGCAATGGTGCCAGACAATGAACGTTCATATCAATAAGTCCTGGTCCTTATATCATTTGCGGGAATTATTATGATCGCCGCTTTCTTTCTGATATGATACAAGGCTCCAATTCAGACTTAAGTATAATGAATTTGAATAAGGACATTGCTGAGTATGAATACGAATATGAATAGGAATATGAATTATTAGGAAAATTAAATCGTTGTAATCGCTGTGCTATTAGTATTATTCGTGTTTAATTTGCTTTTATTCTTCCTTATTTCCTCGTTAAACTCATTAATTTTTTTGTCATAAAGGAGTATTTATGCGTCCACTCCAATTCCAAAAAAAAATGCAAAATTCTTCTCGAAGCCGCACAAAATAAAGTGCACCCTTCGCTTTTATGTAAGCATGCATACAGGAAGAAATTTTCCCTGCATTGCATTAGCTTAGTGGCTTAACGAGCATGGCACAGATATTTAGAAAATTTAGCTCTGTCCTTTCTTTCGCTACAACATGCATGAACCCCTCTAATATGATGCCTTTGTTTGTGGAATTCTAAAAGAATTTTTGGCTATTGAAACGCTGAACTCTGTACCAGCTTCGAAACCGCGACATAGCTAACAAAGTTCCACTACTATCTAGCGATTGAAGCGAATTTTTCTTGTAGCTAAACAAAAGGGAAAAGTAAAATGGGGAGAATATAAAAAAAAACCAAAAAAACCTGACAGCGATAAAACTATTCGCAAGCAGTAGCATTTTTACTATCTCAGTGCAGGATAGTCTACAACTTCGCATAAATATGATGTGCATTAGGGTGGTCCAAAATATAAAAATAGGGATTTTATGCCCTCAACCGCTAGGATTGTTTGAAATCAAAAAATATACAGAGGTCGCTCAAAGCGCCATGTATTTTATATAAAAAAAAAAACAACTTTTCGTAGAAATGGTATGGAATTCTTGAAAATCAATATTTTTCGATCGGAGAACTCTGATTATCTTCTTCCAGTAACAATACCTAATTGTTTATTTAACCGTTTTTTAATACTAACAATTTTTTATTTATCCTCCCATTGCATTTTCTGTGTATTTTGGCGGACCTATAAAATATGGTTACTATGAAAAAATTGTTCAATAAATAATTAATAACACATAGTTATTGGGAATCTTCTGAAGAGAAAAAGAGTTTTCCGATCGAAAAATTTTGATTTTAAAGAATTCTATACCATTTCTACAAAAAGTGTTTTTTCTATGTAAAATACATTGAAAACTTTGAGCGCTTTGAGCGACCTCTAAATATTTTTTGATTTCAAAATAAAAAATAGTGGTATATTTTTTCGGTATATAACAATCCTGGGGCGTGCGAGCATAAAATTCCGACTTTACTTTTTCCCCCCCACATGCGTTTTTGGACCACCCTAATATACATACTCATATGTACATAGACAAATTCTCTCTCTCTCTCTCTCTCTTCAATTTCGCCCCTTTTGAATTTTACGAAAATTCACGTAAATTAATTTTTATTCATTTAATCTAATCCGAAGTTTGCTAGAAAATGCTACTTGCAGTAGCTAAGAAACTAAATGCAGGGTAGCAAGTGAAGAGAATAAACGAATAGCTCTTTCATTATCTAGTATGTTAAACGATTTGGATAAGGAAGAAGTTTGTTTAGTGTCTATAATAAAGCATTTTGCTATTGACACTTGGCAGAGGAGTATGTCGTTGCAGGGGGGTTGCTTGCCTGTTGTTGGGGGAA
>NW_023463279.1:0-14620 GCF_013731165.1 Rhagoletis pomonella | reverse complement strand
ATTTCGGGTCTTTGGGTCCAAATGGGTGACCCGATCTACAAAAAAATTACATAGGTACACATGTAGTCAAGGATCTAAGCTTTATTCTAAAACAACACTTTAAAATTTCTGAGCATTAATTTATTAGTAAATTTGGTTTGGAATATGCACGTTTTGGATGTCGTGGCTGGAGTTAACATTTTCCTGTTGAACTGCGCTCTTATTAATGTGTGTGGTATCAAGTGCCCCGCCACCAGGGTTGCCACTTTGGTAAATTGTTACCAAAATTGGTAGAAAAAATTTGGGTTGGTAAAAAGGTAAATTTTTTCTCATTTAGGTAGATTTTTGATGAACTTTCCGTTCCCGATTTATTGTTCGTAGTTATCTTTAAATATATTATAAATTTCTTTGCATTACATACGTATAAATGTATATCTATATAAGGCGAACATATCGCGCTCCATTCAAAACTAATTTTACTGTAATCCCGAGGAACTTTTGATTGCCCAAATATTTTATATGATTATTTAAATATATAGAAAAAATTTACAGGTATGTAATTACGCACCATGATTGTTCGCAACAAGAATTAAATCAACGCCATTTTTTATCAATGGAAAAAAATAAAAAAAATCAATGAGAATTTTAAGCAGCACATTTTTGGCTATACTCAAATAGTATTTGCTTTAAAACTCCATACCTCAAATTGTTCTAAAAATTCTGAGTAAAAAATTCGAAATTTAGACCAAAATTTTTGGAATTTTTCTATATGTTGTATATAGTTTGAATCCTCGATTTTTATGGATTTAGTTAAAGCAGCAAACAATTTTTACTCGAAAAATATTGCGAATATTAAAAAAAATCACTTTTTTGAGTCACTGTATTTGTCTATAATAACTCGAGTTGAAGTTTTTTCAAATAATAAAGTTTCATTGTTGCCTCTAGTTTCATCACTTCCGCTTTTGGTTGAAGGAAACTGAGAATATGCCAATAATACGACCCAAATACCTTATAATTAGTTAAATAAAACGTTCTTAAGATCAATTTTAATTCTTATTGAAATAACTAAAAATAAAAACTATAGTTTTAATTAAAATAAATAAAAAAATAATAAAACTATAGTTTTTATTAAAATAATTATAAAACAGTTATTGGTAGATATTTCCCACGTTTGGTAGATTTTTTTCAAGTCGATGGTAAATATTTTTTTTCGTCAGTGGCAACCCTGCCCGCCACCCGTCTCTAAGTGCTCATTTACACATGGCGATTTTTGTTGCCGCAACTCGACGTTTGTAGGAGAGAGCGTGACGAGGAATGGAGAGGGGCACCGAATTGCTCGTGCTCGGGCAACACGCTTTGTGCTCTCGTTCGTCTGTGTAAATTGAGTTAGCGATTCACAGCTGACAACAACAATTGCATACACAAAAATCGTCGTGTGTAAATGAAATGAGCAACACCAACAGGGAATGTGAAAAATCGCGTCGACAAAAGTTTCCGTGTATAAACGCAGTCTAATCACCGTCTAACACAAAAACAGTGGGCAATAACTAAAGAGCGAAACAAACCACACCAACAGCTTGTCAAGCATACTTCAAACCTACTTTTCCCGTTTCGCCATACATCATACAAACAAGGCTCGTTCATGCGGATAATTTTAATTTTCTTCCGGTGAAAATTTGCAAATGATGCCATCCATACCAAACACAAGCGGTTTGATCAAATTTCAACAGGACGGTCAAAAATAAAAAAAATTCAATTTTTGTTCAATTTCCCTCAAACAGCTTGTCAAACCCTAAAGCACCCCCTATACACCACACAACATGTTTGAGCTAAAGGGAATTTTCGCTATGTTTGACAAGACGCTTGTGCGGTGTTTTTCGCTCTTTAACATTACCAATACATGATTTTACAGTACACATTAAAATAAAATAATAAACCAATTCGTAACCGAGACTTTATGGGAACATTTAAACAATAAATTTTTTATAAAAATGTTTGCATAAAACTGCCCTTGAAGACTTCTTCTACTATATTGCAAATGCAACCCTGCCTATTTTTGCCAGTTCCTCCTTTCTCTACTATTCTCAATTTCAGCCAGCATGTTGTAGTTGTATTTTGTGTTTATTTGCAGTTTACGTTTTAGCCAATTGCGCAGGCGCACATTTTGCCCAATATTTTACACCAGTTTGTTTTCTTTTCCTCTTCCATGTTTCTGCTTTAATTTTTTTGTTTCAACTTTCACTTTGTTGTCGAATCCGCCGTGTGTGCACATTTGATATCGACTTGATTGTGGAATTCAATCAAACAAGGTCAACGGAAAAGAACTCCAAAAATAAGGCGTACGCGTTAAGAATATTAGAATTCTTACCAATTTTGTAGCGGCTAGTCCATAAACTATTTATTAAAAGTTGATGTGTGGATCTGCAAGAAGCCAAGTGTTTGCTTACAGGGAGTATTAAAATTAAATGTGCTTGTTGTTGCACTACCTCCAATTGGATTTATAGGAGCACACAATAAATCAGCAACAAGTGGTCGCGGTGGCACTTCGTAGTATTTGTTAATTGCATGAAGTCAACAGGTGTTTGTGAAATTGTAACACATCACAATGACCTCACGATATGAGCGTATCAAAGCTGAGTGTGTCGCGCGCAAAGTCCTGTGGGAGGACCCAGATTTCGCAGCTGTGCAATCATCAGTTTTCTATTACCAAACTCCACCATTCACTTTCCAGTGGCGCCGCATTGCAGAGTTCGCCGATGCACAGCAGGCGTGCTTTGTAAATGAAGGTGAGAACTTTGACGTCATTCCTGGAAAAATGGGCGATCGTTGGTTGGTGTCATGCCTGGGCGTGTTGCATTCGCTACGCAATCTATTCTACCGCGTGGTGCCTGCAGATCAAAGTCTAGACAAAGCAAACGGTGTTTTTCGCTTTCGACTTTGGTGGTGCGGCGAGTGGGTGGAAGTGCTTGTGGACGATCGCCTGCCCACAATAAATGGTCGTCTCGCATTTTTGCAGCCACAAGCCTCGCATTGTTATTGGGCTTCACTGCTGGAAAAGGCTATTGCCAAATTGCATGGATCTTATGAAGCACTAAAATATGGCACACGTTCCGATGGTCTCAGTGATCTGCTTGGTGGTGTAGTCGAGTGCATACCCCTTAAAACGGGCACCAATGCTACAGATATGCTGAGACCGCAGCAACTGAAATCACATCTGGAAACCACCTGCATTGTTACTTGCATTGTTGCTGCTGGCGGCGCTGCTGCTGGACAGCACAAAAATACATCTGAGCGACTAGCGAATGGCATTACGTTCAATGTCAACTACAGGTGAGTGAGCGAGTGCGTAGGCGGACTTGTATTGCCGTACTAATACGTATCGTACAATTTAGTGCACACCAATAGAATTGCTAAAACCGTTTCTTGAAATCATTGATATATATTTATTTTTGTTTTGGGCAGACTTTCGTCTCTGGACAAAGTGGAAACGCTGTTGGGAGATGCAGTGCAGTTGGTGCGTTTGAAAGATCCACTTTCCTGCAACGCTTTCGATAACAATGCTACATTTGAAGGCGACTGGTCAGCAATGTCTCCATCGTGGGAGCGTGTTTCGGTGCAAGAACGTGACCGCCTCTTTGGCCAACTCGACGTTGGTGAATTCTGGATGTCTTTCCTTGAATTCACACAGACGTACACCAGCCTCGAATGCATCTATCTTGACGCCGATACAGCCAAAGACGAGCTCACATTACAAGATCGACCAAAGCGTTGGCAAATGAAAATGTTCCAGGGCCAATGGAAGCGTGGTGTCACAGCAGGTGGTTGCCGAAATCATGAATCATTTCACATAAATCCACAACTACTGTTGAATATTCAAGAAAAGCAGGAAATTGTGGTGGCTTTAAATCAACACACAGCTGTTGAACCAAAAGTCATAGGATTTTCAATGTACAAATTAAGTGGTGCAGCGAATGGCGGCAAGGGAAAGTTCAGCGAATGCCTGCCCAAAGAGTTCTTCAAAACCCAGGTTAGCTTCCTGAACTCCGATTACGGCAACACAAGGCACGTCAGCTATCGCTGTCAGCTGGAAGTAGGCCAATATGTGCTCATGCCAACCACATACGAGCCTGGCGAAGAGTCTAGCTTCACTGTACGCTTCTTGGGTACTGCTCCTTTGCGTCTATCGCTGCTTGAAACACAAACCATGATGCTACTAGACCCCTTCCCAGCACTCAAGAACGAAGTTGAAACAACTAAAATCAAAAATGTATGCCAATATGAGCCAGTGTTCATGCAGCTGGCAGACGAGAATAAAACAATCAACTGTTTTGAACTACACGAACTGCTGGAGGCGTGTTTGCCCAACGATTACATCAAAGGTTGTGCCAACATCGATATCTGTCGTCAGGTGATTGCATTGCAAGACAAGACTGGCACCGGTCGCATCAACTTCCTGCAATTCAAAACGTTTATGGTAAATTTGAAATCATGGCAAGGTGTATTTAAAATTTACACAAAGGAAAAGGCGGGTGTTTTACGTGCCGAAAGATTGCGTGATGCGCTCTATGATGTCGGATTCCAGTTAAGCACCGAGATTATGAACTGTCTGATGCAACGCTATATTCGGAAAGATGGCACTTTGCGATTGAGTGATTTCGCCTCGGCAGTGCTGCATTTGACTGCCGCATTCGACTACTTTCAACGCAAGGACCATAATCAAGATAATGTTATCGAAATTGAAATGTCCGATTGGATAAAGTGTGTGCTAAGATGCTAACTGATATGGGGAAAGAAAAAGTCGTCGTTACTAGTTCGTATTTTATGTTACAAACTTTTCTGCGCTAGTGCCTTTTTGAGCTTAGTTCAATTTTAAAGTGCAATTCTTATTCTTAGGTCTATAAAATTGTTATAGTTATTGAATGATTTTACTCGTGGAACTCATAAACCTACAAGAACTTAAAACAATTCGAATATTCGAAAGGCAGTATATGTACATATGTTCAAAGCTGATGATGAAGCGGTTGATACTTTTTAGATTTGAAGAACTAGTGAAATTTTCCGGGATATGTTGATAATCTTCTCATGATTTCTAGACTGCAGAACTTAAATGAAAACAATCTTATATCGGAAGAAGTCACGAAATTAAATTATTTAATTGTTTTGCCTGAGTTTTCCAAATTATGTATATATTAGCAGTTCTACGAAGTTTAGGAGCTTGTTTCAATTTATACTTTGAGTATTCTTACCCCAAGGACAATCAGACCAAGCAAATTGTTGTTAATTCATTTTTATATGTTTGCACACACGCACATACTTAAATTTCATCTTTAGAACATATTTTTAAGCAAGACAAAATCTCATTTTGTTCATTGTAAAAATTTACAATATTAAATATATACATATATATCTATGTAAGCATTTGTACATTGCAGTTGTAAGCTTCATCCACATTATTTTAAATTAATATAATTTTATATGTACCTTCCCATCTTCAACGGCATCCACATTCCTTGGCGACAATTTGCGAGAAACGCATCAAATTTACGCTATCCTCATTAACGGAATAGAGTATTGATATAGAGGCCAGCTTAATCGGCACACAACATGGTTTGGGTAGATTTGGTCGCTTCAGATGCATCAATGTCTGTACAATTGCATGATTAGTAGCATTATTCATGGGCGTACCCAAGGGGAAATTGCATTCACCCAAGCAAAAGTAAGCTTCGAAAGTCTTTGGAGCAATAACGGATTTCTCCATGCCCAAGTATTTAAAATCCAATGTAAAATTGCGGCGCTCACAAGCTTTTGGTTGCTCGTAGATTGCCTCCGGATGTGTAAAACGCGACATTGATGGCGGCGGTTTATGTCCAAAGGCGTCAACATGACGCTCTCGACGTGTATGTTGTTTTGTGGAACGCTTTTTCATTTTCGTCATCAAATCGGGACCATTGAAGTAACCTATTATGAAGGGCTGCAAACCAAGGCTATCAGATTGCGTATGCGCTGGTACTAATCCCACATCAGCCGCTGATGCGGATGCAGCTGCTCCCACAAGCGGCGAATGCAATGTGACGCCAACAAGTACTTCATTGCCATAAAGCGTCTGCTGCAGTGTACGGAAATGTAGCCAATTGTTGAATAAATGGGTTACATTCAATTCCAGCCATCCTCTGAAGTCAGTGCTGGCGTTTATAGCGGCAACGGCAAGCAAATATTGACCAACTGGCTGGTATAGAGAAATGGTAAAGTTACGTTGTTGCGACGCCAGCGCACTCATGCCGTGCCTGCCTACTTGGGGATCTTGATATAAACGTACTGCTGCGTGGATTAACTCCAAATCGGATGGTATATCGTTTAAATTAAAATTGAGTAGCATATCACCGGAGAGTGCCGAATTTGTTGTGAAAGGTGTGGCTGTAGGAAAACGAGAAGGTAAATCAGTTTGGAAAAAATAAATTTGCAACAAAGATACACTTACGTCTACTAGCAAATGTGATTATGTTGTTGCTGAGTTCTATCTCTCTACGATCAAAAGCTGTTATAAAGTTTTCATCAGCAACTGCACGTCGGTGTCTCGTCTGTTGCTCGACTTCGGGCGAATCTCCTTGATCACTTATTTCTTTGTAAACCTCAAGCAAAAATTTTGTGGCTGAATTACTGTAATTTGGAAAGTAAATTATAATTAAATGTACATCAAATAACCACGAAATTGTCCTAACAACTCACCTCAGCGATGGCTGCCTTTTGAGTCGTGCACTAGCCGGACTTAAACCTAATAAATCCGCCAGTTGTATCATTTCCTCATCTGAATGGCCACTCTGCGCAATTACGAAAGATCGCCAGCACAAAAATATTAACATCATACAAAAACTAAACACTTGGTGAAACATATTTTTAAAATATGTTTTGTTATTACTACACTTCGAAAACAAATGAACCTTCTGTAAAGGACTTCTGCTTATATACCGAAATTGTTAAATGATGGCAGGTAAAAGCAACTCTTTAAACGTGATTTACGCTCGTTATAATAATAACAGGTAGCAAATGAGTTTGTATAACATGCGAAGTTTTAAAAAAGATTATCTTTTAAAGCTTGAATGTGTAATCGTGGTTTATGCCGAATTTCCACTAGCCATTAAAATGACAAAAAGTGTATGCCTTTTAAAAAATGCCATGTGGAAATGAACTTAATGACCATTTCTTTAATGTAATGACACGATTTTTTTAACGCCCGACTTTGTCATTTGCCATTTTTTCCATTTAATACCGAGTGAAAATCCAGCATTATTCGGGAAAAATTACTAAAAACCTTCGTAACATTTTTAATTAACCTGCTATTTTCAAAAACTTTCTGGAATGTTCTATACTCCATCGTAAGAATTAAAAAAAAAAATGAATAGAGTTAAAATTAAATTAGTACAAATATAATTAACAAATATTTGCATGAGTAATAGCTTTAACCTAGAACGGTTTTAAACAAAAACATTTACTTCACTACATTGGATACCTTAAAGAAGCAGCGCGAAGGAACTCAAACATCTGCTAGTGGCATTATATAAAACTGTACATACACCTCCGCCTGTTCTTCGGATTGCATCATGAAATGCATTTCCAATAAACCGCTTGAGTCTGTTTTTATTGCTACCTTAGTGGCGGCCGCCAAAGCTTTATGAGTCAGACGTATCTCAGTATTACGATAACATGCCGATGTAGTCTCCCGACAATTGAATAACATCATCATATCACTAGTTTTGGCTACTTCAACAAACGTCTCGGTTTTCACCACACCTAATGTTTCGATTTTAAAATGTGGTTGTCGTGGCGATAAAGTAATTCTCAACTCGTCTGCTGCTTTATTTAACTCTTGAAAGAGATGCGCTAACGACGGGCCCCTCACAAAGACGACATTCAAACTAGAACTGTTCTCGTCAAGATTGTAATCGATTACATCATCAACGTTGGTTGTTTTGATGGAGCATTCTGCAGAAATATCAGCTTCGTCGTTGGGTCGCAGCACTAGCACAAGTGGTGCTCCATGACCTTTGTAGAACATTTTTAAGCTGCAAGGAACGCCAGCAAAGAGACCCAAACACTCGGATATGATATTCATGTTTATGCCAAAAGTCACCATATCTACAACGTGAAATTCAGCAAAGCATGAAGCGGTCATATACAAATTGGCTTGCACACATTGGCCTTCTTCTACTGTGACACGTACGCCGTCTTCACTAATTTGGAATTTTCCATT
The DNA here is from genome assembly GCF_013731165.1 of Rhagoletis pomonella. Classification (NCBI taxonomy): domain Eukaryota; kingdom Metazoa; phylum Arthropoda; class Insecta; order Diptera; family Tephritidae; genus Rhagoletis; species Rhagoletis pomonella. Next base: position 6,393 of record NW_023463279.1, on the reverse strand, counting down.
CTGTTCGAGGCAATATTGAATATACTGCATTTGTAATTCAAGTACATTTGGATACTTACATTTTCAAAATTCAATGATTTAATGCCTGTATAGAAAGTCTTGATATGATCCAAACGTGCCACGAATTTAAAATTCGAGTACTGCCGTTGTGTTAACATCCTTATATTCTTTAAGATGCCTTTCTCATAAAGAGTTTTTGAATGTTGCATTCGATTATTGTCAATCCGTGCTATCTTCTGCGTGTATCTCTATAAAACTGATATGCATTCGTTCTTGTAGACTCTTAAATTGTTGCTCAGACACTGACTCCACTTTGAAAGTTGAAGGAGATGGGTGCAACAACTGTGCCAGACGCAATGCCAAAACGTGTGCACAAGTAATTCTTCTTTCTAATTTTTCACTGTGAGAAGTTTGGCTCGCTGTTTGCAATTCGTCTGCTAATCCCAACACACCCACTTTGAATTGAGTACAAGTACAGTAGTTGACGCGTGGAAACAACCAAATTGAGCTCTTGCACTGCTGACGCCTTATTTGTATTTCCGCAAGCTCACTATTTTCATATGTATATATTTGAATACTTTGCTCGTCCAAAATGCTCAAAGCTTCAACAAGAATATCTCCCAAAAGTGATTTGAGTTGCAGGAATAGGTGATTCAGTAGTGCTTCCAAATCTATATCAATTAAAGGATGTTAGTTAGGGTTTTTAGAACCGCTGGAAACCTACCTGAATCTTCATCTAAATCAGCCAAATTACGCTCGTACTCCAGCAGTGCGTCATCGACTAGTTTGGCAAGTATTCGTTTGGCTGCTCGTAAATCGTTGGATTCCAATTGCATTTGGGAACAATTTAAACCGCATGTACTTCTTACGTTTTAGTTAACCTGGAGATATATATATAAAGAAGATTTGAAAATTTATTCACAAAAATATTTTCAAACAAATACGCGGCAAAACAAAGGAGAAGAAAAGATGACGTTTAAATTTTCCCTTTGATATCTTTCGTAAACATTAGACATACAGGGTTGCAAGCACGCTAAGATTTAAAGTACAAATATCGATACTAATTCGTGATTGTACGAAACAAATGCTATCGATAATTAAAAAATGTTCGTTTTGGTTTCAGCTCAACTTGAGGTTAACTTGAGAGCTAAGGCTCTTCTCATATCTCTAACTTTGTTTCTCAACGGTACCTCAAATGGAGGATCTTAGCGTTCTCTACGAAAAGGGCATTTCTTTGTATGAAAATAAGACTGTTTCTCAATTTAAAAATATACTAGTTCTCAACTTGAACTCCAATTTGATTCTCCAATTGGTCTCAAACATATCATTGAATACTAAAATTGAAATAGTAAAATAACATTTACCTTTATGGCTGAAACGACTTACATAGCAGAATATAAATATAAATTTTTATATCGTATTACAATAATTCACTTCACAGTATACAGTCCGACAGTAATCCCGCACTTGATCCACTTAGCGTTTTATTTCATTTGAAGATTATTTACTTTTTGTTGGTAATTTTCCTCTTTATATAGCTTTAGTTTCTCCCTTTGGCCCGACGCCGTCGAAATTCCACGTTTCCTGAGCCTACCGCTGTTGTTGTTGTGATGGCAGCAGTTCTCAAACCCTCAAGTTCTGTCATTATCTTCATCCTCTGACTCTGCAAGCCGGAGGACGAGTAAGTTGGCGGCATTGATAGGCGCAGTCCGGAGTGCTTCTGGTGCATGTGAAGAGATGTTGGGTGTTATGAGGACCTTGCCCACATCCGAGGGCAGGTGATTGCCACTTCTATGTTGAGACGAGAGAGGATTACTTAGAGACTTCAAAATGTTTAGTTCGTATGCACTATTGGTTGGAAATAACTAATTACCGCCTTTGCCTCTTTTTTGGCGGGCAGACATGCATACAATTTTGATAATTTTTGATAATTTTTAATATTTTTCAGAATATAAATTTTTTGAACGTTGGCGTGTCAAATGAAAGCTTTTGGGTCTTTCTGATTGATCGGAGCGCAGAGTTGTGCTGAACTGGTTTTCAAACGAATTAAATGATTTAACTGGTTCAATTTTCCAACAACAATTGCATGCGATTTAACTTGTTTATGAACATGTTTTGTTCATTTAACTGTTTAAGCCCATTTAACATGTTTAGCTCGTCAATTTGAACGTAGTATTAGTTGCGTTCCAGATTCTTCACGATTTGCAGGTTTTACAGGATTTGCTTTTTTCAGCGGATTGTTACGTTCTCTAACTCGCTCTCTCTTGCAAATTTTTTGGGTTATTGCATTTCCAGTAAAAACTTGCAAGTAATGGTAAAAATTCTTCAATTCTTTTTTTTTTTTTTGGTATTGAATGGACCTATCTGATCGGCGTAAGCTACTGCCCTAACGCGCCTTATTTCTGCCTCTTTTAAGCAAGCTGCCAATGGAAATTTTCCATAGTAGAGGTGAGAGCACAGCCGCTTAGGTAGTCACCCTTACTGCATCCTTTTGACATAGGAGTGTCATAAGTAGTTCTGAGTTGATGACCCGATTTCGGAAGAGATTGTTAACCAACGCTGGCAGAGAGTTGCGGAGTCCGAGTTCCTGTAGAGCACCTTGTATATCCAAGAGAACAGATAACGAATGTTTTGTCAAAAAATAGACCTCGCAAGTCAAATGCCAGCTACGCCGACCCCAGTATTTTTGCGGAAAGGTGTTCCTCGTAAAACTACTGTGGTCGGCGAAACCGAAGTTGGACTGATGAGGGCTATTTTTTGATGAAAAAATTACATCGACATCGACGTCGACAACCATAATAGGACCGATTATTTGTGATGCAAATACTTTTCCATTTCAAATATAAGGTTCCCAATGCAATGCTCAAGTGCAGAAGGGTCTGTTTACACTTGGCATGAGTAAACCTGGGCGAACCTTATAAAAACGAGCAGTATTTGGTATTGTAATATACATTTTGGTATCTCGATTTACGTACATATTATTCTTTTTTTCTTCATACATAAATACGAGTACAAGTTTTATTTTAGTTCTGTGTGATATGTACATACATATTTATTTTAAAATGCCTTTGGTTTTATTAAATACAATACTATGTCATTATTTCGCACTTGCTTGTACCAACATATTATAAATTACGCACATGAAACTATTCTTAGTAGACGGTAAAAATTACTTAATTTCTAATAATTACAATAATTAATACATCATATTAATTAACACTTTATAAAAGTATGTATTTATATATATACTTTACATACACAGCTTATTCTATGCTAAATCTCCTAAGTATTTGTGTTTTTGTTTTTTTTTTGTTTTTATAGTTTATTGTATACATATGTATATACTTAGTGTAAATTTAATTACTAATAGGTGGAAAGACGTAATCATCACTCAGACTGTTAATATCAACGTAAGCCGTGCGTGGGCTTAGAGCCTTGTAGAGCTCGGCAAAAGTTGGTCGCTCCTCTGGATTTTCATCCCAGCATTGCGTCATAATAGCATAGACTTGATCAGTGCAAATTTCTGGCTTTTCCAGTCGTTTACCGGACACCAAATATGGAATCAGCTCATGATTGCTGATAGTAGGATATGGCGAAGCGCCCAGGGTGCCAATTTCCCATAAAACGACACCATATGCCCAGATGTCACTTTTGTTCGAGTACACATTGTCGCGAATTGCCTCAATGGAGAGCCAGCGTAAAGGTAGCTGCGGATGAGAGATTAGTTGGAGATTCTATAGTACATATGTACTTATAAACATACATATAGGGTCCGTCAAAAGTTCCGGGATGGACGATTTTCTCAGAGGGATCTGACTTCGACCTTAATTTTCAAAGTTATTTCAGCGTAAAATGTGAAATTTTCGATGGGGACCCCAATTTTTGACCCCGGAATGGGAAAGAGAGTGAAATTATACGTTCAGTTATGCCCTTACATTGGGGGCGCTAGAGGACTCAAGCAAGGGCATATCTGATCATATAATTTTACGCACTTTCCGATTCCGAGGTTGCAAATAGGGGTTCTCATTTTAAATTTCAAAGTTGACCTTGAAATAACCTTTAAAATCAAGGTCAAAGTCAGATCCAAGGTCACCGCGAAATCCATCGGACCTTGTGGACCCTGTACATGCATATATACATACATTTATAATTAAATACTGAACATGTTTTGATGATGAAACTGAACATGGATTTTAAGCCATAATTTATTTGATAATTTAAAAATTGCGTTACATTTTAGGTAGTTTACAAATTTGCATAACTTTTTCTTCCTTAAAAAGAGGGGAATATTTTTTGACCACCTAAATTTCTGATAATTTGAGAACTGAATGTGAGCTTTTTGTGATTTAAAAGGGTGGACATATTTTTTTGTCTTCTAAATACTAAATAAAAATAAAAGCTGGGCAAAAATTATTTGTATTGCAAAAACTGGACATAATTTTTTGTTCGTTGAAACCAAATTTTTAATATTCAAAAACTGGCCATCATTTCTTGGTCATTTTTAAAAGGGCACTAAAAACTTGGCAACGATTTTTTCTGGGCATAGTTTTGGCCATTAAAAAATTGGACAAACATTTCTGATCATTTGATTCTCATCCGGGGCTATGTTATCCTTTTTCTTTGGAGCCTGCTTTTACGTGGCGGGTCCCAATCCCAGCGCTCAACCCATTGCTGGGTGGGGGTGGTTTCGCAACCGCATACACGTTTATATAGCGAGCCGCTTGCTCCAAGACAGACACCCGCTTGCAGCCGCACCTACTGGTGAGCAGACGCTACACACTTCAGTGAGCCCTTAAACCAAATAAGTCGGAGTGGCCCCACCGAAGATCCCTCTCTTTCTGCCGTGACCCAAGGCTCCACTCGGATTGGTTATCTCATCTCGCACATGGGTTGCTCAGCCGGGCCACTATAACTGCTCAGCCGGGCAACTGTAACTGCTGTGTAATTTTTCGGCTACTTAAAAACTGGGGATTAACTTTGAGCAATTGAGAAATGCACCTAATTTTCTTACCACTTAAGGAATGGACATAAATGATTGTAAGCTTGGATGTATGAATGTGACACAAAATATGTATGAAATCTTAGATTTATAAAACGTTGACACAAAATACGAACGGAACTGCACAAGAAAAGCATTTACCGTTCAATAGTCGTTGTCTACTTTCTATCGGCCATTTTTCAAAAACGAAAGATTATAACACTAATAGGCTTATTAAAAAAAATAAAGTAGATTTAAAGAGCTTTGTAAAATGACGTTTTCATACATTTTTTAGTTTAAAAACCTTTTTTAAAGCTACTTTATTTTTTATGTATAGGGCCATAAATCTGTTGATTCATTTTTAAAATAACTAAAAACTTATGTCTAGTTATTAAAAGACCAAAACCCTTAATTAAAAATTTACACCCAGCTCTTAAATGACAAAAAATTATACTATGTCAAACTGAATTTTTTTACAGCTTTTAAATTAACAGTTTTTATAATGCCAAACAAATTTTCTTGTTTTTTAAATGACCAAATATTTGTGCTAATCTTTTATAGGGACCTTACATGGTCAAATTGACCATGACCTTCACGCGTCAAACAACCCATCAAATTTCAGTTTTTCGTTTTGGTTGAAGTTGACGAAAAGCTTGAGAAATTTTTGTATTCATTTATTAATACTAAAATTAAGTCGTATTCATTATGTCCAATTTATGAGCTGCCAAAAATGTATGTGCAGTTTTTAAATTACCAAAAACAATATAAATTAATGAGGTGCGCTAAATTTATGTCCAATTTTTAACTTTTAAATATTTACAAATTTATACTCAGTTTTTGGATAATAGAAAATGTACATACATATGTATTTCTTGATTTTAAATGTTATATTCACGTTTTATGTAATTAAAATTTGCGTTAAGTTTAGGACTGATTTATTAACAAATTTTAAATGACCACAGATTTATGGCTAGTTTTATAACGCCAAAAACATCATAGCTAGTTTTTAAATGATTAAAAAAAGATGTGCAGATTTTTAACTAAACCAAACCAACCATTAAACCAAAAGAAAATATGTCCAGTTAATGAGCAGCGAAGAATGTACGTTTATACAATTTTTAATCAACCGAAAAATCATGTCCATATATATAAAACTAAAAATTGTATGTGCAATTTTTACTTTCAAGCCTACGCGTTAGAATTTTTTCATAAAAATACATACCTTTCGAGTTTTCGTATTGGTATAAATACCATGGCGTGATAGACCGAAATCGGATATTTTCAAAGTTTTGTGATCATCTATCAGCACATTACGGGCAGCCAAATCCCTAAATGAGAGGGTTAATTAGTAAAAAAAAAAACAAATAGTGCAGCTGAGTTAACTTCCTCACCTATGCGTGATTTGCTGTTCTTCA
>NW_023463278.1:5837-14625 GCF_013731165.1 Rhagoletis pomonella | reverse complement strand
TTTTTTTTTTTTGAGATTTCAAGACCCTACCCCCTCTTGTATTCGTTTTTATGAGAAGCATTATTTCCCATTTTTATCTATTTTTCCAAGGTCATTTAGAGGTCGCGACCTGTCGATTTAGGTCCGAAAATAAGATTTTGTGGATTTATGTGTTTTTGAATGACTAGTTTTGATTCGATTTCAAAGACCGAATGTGATCTGAGAAGAGGATATATAGGCCTTTAAAATGGTATATAAAAATCTTTTGTCAGACTTGGCTTGTTGGGACTTTTTAGCGCGTAAGATAAAAAACCCATATTTCTCTAAATTTTTTAAATTTTGACCATCGATAGTTTCCACAATTTAAAAATATGTAGTACTATCTAAAATTAAATATATTTTTAAATAAACCGATAGCCCATTTATTGCACCAGCAAAATAATTGTCGAATTTAGGCGACTTTTCATAAATACGGCCTTGAATTTATATTGTTTATGTGCCGGACTTTCAGATTTTTTGAGCAGTGTGGCTAAAGAATTCATTAATATTTATTCAAAATTGATATATACAATCGGTCTTTAGCAAAGAAGTGGTTTTTCAGGAAATTTTAGGAAAATGGGGGTGGCACCGCCAAATTATATCGTATATGTGTATCTCAAAACCTACTTGACCGATCTCAACCTAATTTGGTATACATCTCGTGAACATCTAGCGGATTTGTGGCAAGAATCAGTTGCACGTTAGCGCCGAGGTGTAAGTCAAATAAAAGAAAAAAGGAAACACGGTGAAGTGTATTAATAATAAAACTAAGTAGTTTATTGTTTCAAATATGTATTCAGGTGCCCATCGAAAATGTACAACTATTTTCAAAGTAAAAAAGAGAAGTACGTAATCTTTTATAGGTGCCCAAATTTGCGTACACGCTGTTGCTTATAGCTCCTTCTTACATTGTAATTACAAGGAAATAGGAGGATCTTTGCGTGTGCTGAAAAGATTTTATGTACTATCCTCTGACATTAAGAATACACTAACGTCTAGATCTCTGGCTCCAGCAATTTCCGTCTCTACAAGTGGCTTTGAGAGAATCCCCCCGGAAAAAGACACTTAGCGACGGTACGTTAGGCTGTGCATCAAGAGTAGACACAGGTGTTGTAGGGAAACATCCCATTCAGCACACGGCGATTGCCGTTTGAAATTTGGTAAGCACATCTTTTTCGCTAATGCCGAAGTAAGAGCCTTCTCCACCACACCACAGATGCGTAGCCGATAATGGGTCTTATCGTAGAGGTGTAAATCTATATGCTTCCTCTAGTTAATGGCCAAATCCTTAACAAATACCTACCTACATTGATATTTAGAAGGCTATGTGTTGGGCATAATTCAAGCAATTTTTTTAATCATCTCGTTATTTGATTGAAAAGTTGCACATTACAATTAAATTAATTGCAATTAAACTTTTAGTTGTGCATTGCAATTAAATTATTTGCAATTAAAATTTTAATTGCAATTAAATTTGTAATTGCACACTGCAATTAATTTAATTGCAATTACATTTTTCAATTGTTCTATGAAACAATTATTTAAAAATAACAATTAATTAACTTATAAATAAAAAATACGGAAATAAAGATTACAAGATATAGAAAATTCTACATGCTGTATTTTTGTATATAAGAGAGGTGTGGTTATATAAGAAAAAAAATGGACATAAGAAAGCGTACTACCGATTGTTGGGGGTTTGCCTTCTCGCATTAGCTTGTGTCCGGAAGGGTGCTCGGTTGCTACCTAGAGGATACTTGGTGTGCTTGAACCAGATGCACAATAATGGGTGTCCACTCCACGGTGATTAAAGATAAAACTTTCCCCACATGCATGTACATCTGCATCCGAAACCATCCTGATACTTCTTCTTCTTATTTGGCGTTATAACCGCCTAAGCGATTTTGGCCGAGTCCAACAAAGCACGCTAGTTGCTTCACTTCTGTGCCAACTGACTCTAATTGGTTTTCCATCGCAGTGGGGGCTTCCCTCTTCCTCTGCTACCCCCAGCGTGTATCGTTTTGATAACGAAAAATCTGGATATTCGAATATCCGGATTCCTAAATGAAAAATCCGGTTACTCTGAATTTTTCGTTATCAAAACGATATTTTCATTTCCCAACACCAAGTGCTCATAAATGTGTAGTAAGAAGTTTTCTATTTCTACGTACAAAATTGTTTGTATAAATTTTTAAATTTCCAATATTCCACTTTGGAATTTCAAAGTCTTCTTCAAACGAAAAAAAGTTCAACAAACAAATTTAAAATATAAACATAACCAAATCGCTATGGGATCTTCGTCGGTCGGAGCGATGCCGCCGGGTGATATTCGCCGCAAGAAAACAGAACAGAAATGCTTAGTAAAACAGAACAGAAATTCGCATCAAATGAATGACAAACAAAAAATATAAAAATGCAAAATCGAAGAGATGAATCACCAAAAATGGGGAAACAAAGCTACTTTTCCACTGAGAGCTGATTTTGTTACCGGCGGCAGCGGCAAAATTAAAAATAAATCTATTCTTGCCGAATTTCGTCAGACGAACTTCGTCGTCGCTTTGATTGTGAGCAATCTCATATACTGCAGTGCGTTTAAATTTTGGCAGCGAACTTTCTTTCGACGAATTTCTCTGATCGATTTGATTCTGTTTATACTTTTATGCGTATAGAAAACTTCCTACTGCATATGAGCGCCTGGGATTGGGAAATTAAAGTATCGTTTTTGACCTTTTTTGGATATCCGAAAATAGGAATATTAACCGGATCTGCGTAAATCCAGCTATCCGAATAATTGCACAAACGAATATTAACAGGATATTCATACTATCCTGATTTTATTCGTGTCAACGGATAATCCGCATGGATATCCGGATATTCGAATATGCGGATAGTCCCAGCCCTAGCTCATACAGCTCATCATTGCATCGTCCCCATACACTAGTGTATAATTTTGCTTATTAACTTATACGTTGCAGAGGCCTGGCAAAGGTGATATCGCCGACGCACAATGGGACCTCCCTATATAAGCTGCGGTCAAAAGTAGTTCCCGTACTACAAACTCGCTGAAATTTCATATACAGTGAGCTCGCGATAATATGAACTAATTAAAACCAAGCCTGTTAATTTTTGCGAGATTGTTCATATTTACGAAAGGCTCAAGATTTAAACAAGTAAGAAAGTCTAAGTTCGGGCGGAGTGGAACAATAAATACCCGGCGCAAATATTAAATATATGATTTTCACCTCTCCGAAAGCTACCGCTACATGGTAAACCGAGGTGTATCAATTTTAAGTAAATTAGCTTCCTTAAATTTCGAAATATTGAAGTTTCAAGCATTTCTCAAATTTACCCTTATATGAAAAGCGGCCGTAATTTTAGTCCGATTTCAATAATTTTCAACTCTTTGCTTTTATGTGGCAAGCACAATAAAAATACCGAGTTTGGTACAAATTGGTAAAACGGTTACCGAGATATACACATGTAAATTTACAATATTCCTATTTTTCGTCTAAAAATTGTTGTAAATATCAATTTTGAGTGAATAATCTTCAGTAGTTACTAAAATATTGCAGTTTTCGTATTTCCGAAAATTACCGTTATATGGGACGTGGGCGTGGTTATTGGCCGATTTTTAAAATTTTCGGCCATTTAGTATGCTGTATAAAGGCCAACAACTGTGCCAAGTTTGGAAGAAATTGGTGCAGCAGTTACCAAGATATACACATGTAACCATAAGTGGGCGTGGCTACGCCCATTTTCCAAAAATTTATAATATTCTTATTTTTCGTCTGAAAATTATTGTAAATATCAATTTTGAGTGAATTATCTTCAGTAGTTACTAAAATATCGCAGTTTTCGTATTTCTGGAAATTACCGTTTTATGGGAAGTGGGTGAGGTTACAGTCCGATTTCGCCCATTTTCAATACCAATCTACCTTGGATTAACGGAACGTTGAGATATCTCAATATTTGCTCGAGTTTATCGTTTACACGGACGGACGGACAGACGGGCAGACGGACGGACAGACAGACATGGCTTAATCGATTTCTCTATTCGTTCTGAGCATTTATGTATACATTTGTCTATATCTATCTCGATTCGTTTTGGCTGTTACAAACAACCGTTATGTGAACAAAATTAATATACCCTTGTACACAAGTGCGCTAGGGTATAAAAAACAAGTTTCATTAATTAAAAAAAAGATGTTTTATTTAAAACTTTAAAAGAAACTTGTATTCGTTTTATTTGTTACACAAATAAACAAACCGCATATGCAACGGAACTTCGGGTATTGTGGTATAGGTATTTTTAGATATGTAGCAAATGTACGAGCTTTATTGTAACTATTATTTATTATACGAAAACAGTGAAACTTAAGTTATAAAATATTTTTCAATTAAATACTACTTTTATTCAAAAATAACAAAGTTATTGAGAAAAATTTAAAAGAAACCAAAAAATACCTACTTCAAAAATTTTAGGGTAATCTTACTATATCTTACTAATATTATAAATGTGAAAGTTTGTATGTTTGGATGTTTGGGAAATCATCACGCGGAAACGATTGAACGGATTTGCTTTAAATTTTGTACGCAGATAGCTTATGGGCCAGATTGGTTAATAGGCTATTTTTTAAGGGTTGCCACCTGTTAAGAAAGTTTAATTTATTTAATATGCGGGAACGACTGAACGGATTCGCATGAAAGTTTGCACACAGATAGCTTATGACCTAGATTGGAAAATAGGCTACTTTTCTTAAGAGTTGCCACCTGTTAAAAAAGTTTAAGTTAATTAATACGCGGAAACGACTTAACGGATTTGCATGAAATGTTGCACACGGATAGCTTATGGCCTATTTTGGAAAATAGGCTAATTTTTTTTAAGAGTTGCCATTTGTTAGAAATGTTTAATTTAATTAATACGCGGAAATGAGTGAACTGATTTGCATGGAAGTTTTCACACAGAATGCTTCTGAGCTAGGTTGGAAAATAGGATACTTTGTTTAAGGGTTTCCTCCGGCTAAAAAAGTTTAATTAAATCAATACGCGAAAACGTCTGTACGGATTTGCATGAAATTTTGCAAGCAGATAGCTTATGACCTACAGTGGAAAAGAGGCTATTTTTTGGAAGAGTTGCCACCTGTTAAAAAGTTTAATTTAATTAATACGCGGAAACGACTGAACAGATTTGCATGAATTTTGGTACAGAGATAGCTTATGACCTACGCTGGAAAATAGGCTATTATTTAGGAGTTGCCACCTATTTGATAAGTAAAATTAAATTAATACGTGGAAATGACTGAACTAATTTGCATGAAAGTTTGCACACAGATAGCTTATGACCTAGATTGGAAAATAGGCTACTTTTTTTAAAGATTTCCACCTGTTTGAAAATGAAATTTTGCTCACAGATGGTTTATGACCTGGATTGAAAAAGAGGTTACTTCCTTAACCGGTTTCCCGATCAGAACGAAATTTCGTACACTTACTACGGATTTCGCAAGGATGGTCTTTGACTGAAAGTAATTCCGATAACTCAAGGACCCTCCCATACAAATTGGAATTTTCATATTACATACATATCTCTGAAAGTATTTGTGGGAGAGAACTGGAACTTGGTATAGAGATATGTATGTGAAATCAATGTTGGCATTAATATATTGATGTTTTAATTAGTTAGTTCACTCGACTAAATTCAATCTGATTACAGTTAATCATGATTAATTTTAATCCGACTAAACAGTTAATCGTAACCGCAATTAAAAAAATTAATTTTTAATCATTAACCCTTAATTTGATCAAGTAGGTTTGGTGATTAATTAATTTATGCTGGAATTTTCCTGTGCACACACAGCAAGTTAAGCCGGTATGTCTAAGTGGGTTTCCTCATCAATCTGAGCAATTTGATGTGCATTTTCATTAAGATCTATACCAACAAACGTTTTACAAACTAGGTTTGTAAAAGTTTCTTGTGTATGTATTGCTAATAACAATAATTATAGATAATTTGTTTATATTATAAGCGTAAGACACAAAACAATTAATATAACTGGTGTTTGGTTTCAAAATTCGGACAAACTAGACAACTTAATCAGATATTGCGTTCATTGGATTACCGATTAATGATTAAAACTAATTAATCGTAGTCGCAGCCAGCGATTAGCGATCAAAAAAATTTAATCATTAATCGTACAGTTGATTACGACTAATTAATTTTAATCGTCAAACGCAATTAACATTTAATCGTTAATTTTTAATCTTTAATCAGATTAACATTTTGCCAACACTTTGTGAAATCGTATTCATACTCACGGAGAAAAATGGACGTTTTTGGAAAAGAGGCGTAGCACCTCCCACACTGATTGAAAGTTTCATATTGCATATCTCTTCAAATGTTTAGGGTAAAGTACTCAAGCTTGGTATGGAAATACATATGAATGTATGTATGTGAAACTAATACCATACGCATGAAGAAAAATTGGAGTTATTGGAAAAGGTGGTGTGGCAACTCCCATACAAATTGATTTTTCTATGCTGCATATCTCTGGAGGTATTTATTGTAGAGGACTGGAACTTGGCACCGAGATGTGTATACAAAATTAATGGAGAAAAATTTGCGTTTTTCGAAAAGGGGGCATGGTACATCCCGTACAAATTTACTGTTTTATATTGCATATCTCTAGAGGTGTTCATGGTAGAGTACTGGGACTTGGTACTGGGGTATGTTAAATCAATTCTAAATTCATGGACGAAGATTAGGGTTATAAGAAAAAGGGACGTGGCACTTCCTGTACAAATTGACTTTTTCTTGCCACATATCCCTGGAAGTGTTTGTGGAAGAATACTGGAACTTGGTATGGAGTTGTGTATACAAAATGTAGCAATTGCTCATGGAAAAAATGTGAACTAATAAAAAAGGAGGCATGTCGCCTCCCATACATACTAAAAATTTCTTAATACATATCTCTGGGAGGATAGAAAATCTCTGGAAGTATTTTAAATTTGTTATCGAGATTTATTTTATGAGTGCCGTACTGACAGAAAAATTTCATTTAATGGAAAAGGGAGAGCCTGGTTCGGAATTATAATGTAAAGCTATCATGATGCATACATACCTCTTGAGGCATTTGCTACAGTAATGAGGAGTGGTATTTTATCAAGGCCAGGTTACTAAATTTGAGTTGGAAATATTAGAACCCGCCGTGGCACCTCCAAGAAGGTTACACGTTCACGCGTCATATCCCTGGAACCATTTTAAGGTAAGCTTAGAGGGATTGATAGCTTTCGTATGCCTAGCGCGCAGACGAGATTTTATAATTTCTAGTTTTAAACGGCCTAAATACCTTAACTCGCTTAAAAAATAACGAGCTATAACAAAATGGGCACAGAAATAAAATATAGCATCATTAAATTATTTTTCATATCTGTATAAAAACGTGGGGTGAAACCCGCGGGTATAAGCTAGTATATATATATATATTTTTTAAGTCGGTTTTTTTTTTTGCTTAAAATTACTTGGGTAATAATTGGTTTAACTTAAAAAAAGACTAATTAAATTTTTTTAAAGTAGAACGTCTCTTCGAAAAAGCAAAATCTTGTTGAAAATCTACAGCCCAAACCCTTTAATTTAATACCTCACTTTTTAAACTCGAATGAATGGCATATATTACTAAATAATTTGAGTCTAATTGTTTAATAGGTGGCAGCTCTTCTCGAAAAAGTAAAACCTTATTGCAAATCTAAGGCCCAAAGCCTTTCATTTAACACCTCTTTCCCTCAAAATGGTGTTTCTATCATCCAATTTGATGAAGTATTATGGAAGATATGGCGCTTTATTGACCAGATACAGTTCTTTGAGATTTTTAAAACCCCCGTTTTTTAATTAATAGCTAAATTTTAACAACGTGACTATTTTTCGCATGTACGTGAGCTTCCCCCCTTCAAAATGAGAAATTTGACAAAATATTAAAGGAGTTATCGTTTGGTAACATAAAAATACCATTTAGAAATAAGTATGAAGATGGATAGTAATGACCCCCCAGCCAACCCCGTACAACGGGCCTCATTCTAATATGTAGTATAAACGATTGTAATCTTTTCCGTTCCAAGCGCAACATTGACGACATAAGTCGAATGAATTAAATACATAAAGAACATTTTGTTTATTCAAGTGTGAGCTATGCATAGTAAATATTTGGTACCCATACTTTATTGTTCCACTTACTATGGTACATTAGGGCGGTCCAAAAAACAATAAAGCCGGAATTTTAATGCTCTCACCCCCTAGGATTGTTCTATATTGAAAAAAGTATACCCTCATTTTTTTATATAGAAATGAAAAAGTATTTCGAGGTCGCTCAAAGCGCTTAAAGTGTTCCATGTATTTTTATATGGGAAAAATAAAATTTTTCGCAGAATCGGAAAACTCTGGTTGTCTTCAGGATACTTTCAATAATAATACGGAATTGCCTATTTACCCATTTTTTAATATAACGATTTTTTATTGGTCGTCCCATTGCATTTTTCGGGGTTTTTGTGGGTTTTTGACGGACCTATAAATTATAGTTGCGACAAAAAAATGGTTAAATAAACAATTGGGTATTATTATTGGGAATCTCCTCCTGATAAACAGAGTTTTCTGGTAGCAAAATATTGATTTTTAAGATTCTATACCATGTCTACGATTTTTTTTTTGCTCATATAAAATACGTGGAAAATTTTGGGCACTTTAAGCGACCGCTAAGTATTTTTTGATTTCAAAAAAAAAAAA
>NW_023463278.1:0-5827 GCF_013731165.1 Rhagoletis pomonella | reverse complement strand
GTATTTTTTGATTTCAAAAAAAAAAAATAAGAGTATATTTTTTTAGGGATGGACAATCCTAGGGGTGAGAGCATAAAAATTCCGACTTTACTTTTTCACATGCATTTTTGGACGACCCTAATGTACATACATATGTATGTATGCACATATATTCTGCAAGGTTGGTAGAGCATACTGAAGAACTTTAAAAACTATTTTTACTGTAAACTTGGCATTCGACAGAAAATGTCACGTTCAACAACATATTCAATTAGTTCTCGCGTCTACTCATTATATTTATATTCTTAAATAAGAAAATCACCTATTAAGAATACTCCACATATTTTTGCTTTTTGTTTAACTAAGTTTCAATGGCGACAAATCACACGCCTCTCATTCCGACAGGAACTCGATCGAATCGACGCTCCTTGCTTTCGCTCATAGTGGGACTGGTTGTCGGATTCTGTCTAGCGGAAATGTTCATAATGTCAACGCCTTCCCATCCCGAATACTCCCCATATGCGGGACATAAACATGGCGACATAAATGACCCACACAACAGTCATGATATGCTCGGCGAGGAGGGACCGGAAGCGGATGTTGGCACACATCAGCATGCATTCGAAAATAATAGTTTAGCCACAAAATTAACTAACGAAGTTCGAGTACTGTGTTGGATTATGACAAATCCCAAGAATCACAAGTCCAAGGCACGCCACGTTAAGCGAACGTGGGGACGGCGTTGTAATAAGCTTTTGTTTATGAGTACTGAGAAAGATGAAGAGCTGGGCTCGGTGGCGTTACCGGTAGGTGAGGGTCGCAACAATTTATGGGGGAAGACGAAGGAGGCTTTCAAATACATACATGCCCATCACTTGGACGAGGCAGATTGGTTCTATAAAGCGGACGATGATACGTAAGTAAAGAGGATATTTTTGAAAATGTTTATTTATGTTAATTAAAATCTTGCCTCTTATATTTTAGGTATGCTGTCATAGAAAATATGCGATACATGTTATATCCTTATTCGCCACAGACGCCTATATATTTTGGCTGCAAATTTAAGCCTTTCACGAAACAGGTAACTACATTAGGTTTAAAAAAATAATGTATAGTTCGCTAGGAGAAATTTTGGCATTTTCTAGCGTGGAGCAAGATCGCCAAATTTCTAACATTGCATGATTTGAAATTATTCAGGTCAGTTCAGATTGTCCCAAATCCTTCACCACTGCTTCTGAAATTTCAAAAAAAATTTTTTATTCTTCATTTTCATAGTGATAGAAATCTTTGAGCGGTACTTGAAACTTGGTTTCGCTTTTAAAGGCCTTTGACATACATATTTGTATTTTTCGGTCGTCAAGTGTGTTTAGGCCAGCATCCTAAACAGTTCAATTTAAGACCCAACCTAATACTTTTTAATACACAATAGTTAGCTACAAAACGGCGTTTTAAAAACGATATGTATGTTAAAATTTCCTTTGCGGGATAAACAGTTTTCGTGGGCTAAACTAATTAGCAGAAAGAAGAACGAATTTTACTTATCTTGCGAGTATCCAAATAATCTGACGTCCTAGAGCCACCACGCTTCATCGCCTTCGAAATTTAAGGTAATACATACTAAAAATAATTGCACATTTTTTATACATATATACATACCCTAGGTACCCATCGAAAATGTTTTTTTTTTTTGAGATTTCAAGACCCTACCCCCTCTTGTATTCGTTTTTATGAGAAGCATTATTTCCCATTTTTATCTATTTTTCCAAGGTCATTTAGAGGTCGCGACCTGTCGATTTAGGTCCGAAAATAAGATTTTGTGGATTTATGTGTTTTTGAATGACTAGTTTTGATTCGATTTCAAAGACCGAATGTGATCTGAGAAGAGGATATATAGGCCTTTAAAATGGTATATAAAAATCTTTTGTCAGACTTGGCTTGTTGGGACTTTTTAGCGCGTAAGATAAAAAACCCATATTTCTCTAAATTTTTTAAATTTTGACCATCGATAGTTTCCACAATTTAAAAATATGTAGTACTATCTAAAATTAAATATATTTTTAAATAAACCGATAGCCCATTTATTGCACCAGCAAAATAATTGTCGAATTTAGGCGACTTTTCATAAATACGGCCTTGAATTTATATTGTTTATGTGCCGGACTTTCAGATTTTTTGAGCAGTGTGGCTAAAGAATTCATTAATATTTATTCAAAATTGATATATACAATCGGTCTTTAGCAAAGAAGTGGTTTTTCAGGAAATTTTAGGAAAATGGGGGTGGCACCGCCAAATTATATCGTATATGTGTATCTCAAAACCTACTTGACCGATCTCAACCTAATTTGGTATACATCTCGTGAACATCTAGCGGATTTGTGGCAAGAATCAGTTGCACGTTAGCGCCGAGGTGTAAGTCAAATAAAAGAAAAAAGGAAACACGGTGAAGTGTATTAATAATAAAACTAAGTAGTTTATTGTTTCAAATATGTATTCAGGTGCCCATCGAAAATGTACAACTATTTTCAAAGTAAAAAAGAGAAGTACGTAATCTTTTATAGGTGCCCAAATTTGCGTACACGCTGTTGCTTATAGCTCCTTCTTACATTGTAATTACAAGGAAATAGGAGGATCTTTGCGTGTGCTGAAAAGATTTTATGTACTATCCTCTGACATTAAGAATACACTAACGTCTAGATCTCTGGCTCCAGCAATTTCCGTCTCTACAAGTGGCTTTGAGAGAATCCCCCCGGAAAAAGACACTTAGCGACGGTACGTTAGGCTGTGCATCAAGAGTAGACACAGGTGTTGTAGGGAAACATCCCATTCAGCACACGGCGATTGCCGTTTGAAATTTGGTAAGCACATCTTTTTCGCTAATGCCGAAGTAAGAGCCTTCTCCACCACACCACAGATGCGTAGCCGATAATGGGTCTTATCGTAGAGGTGTAAATCTATATGCTTCCTCTAGTTAATGGCCAAATCCTTAACAAATACCTACCTACATTGATATTTAGAAGGCTATGTGTTGGGCATAATTCAAGCAATTTTTTTAATCATCTCGTTATTTGATTGAAAAGTTGCACATTACAATTAAATTAATTGCAATTAAACTTTTAGTTGTGCATTGCAATTAAATTATTTGCAATTAAAATTTTAATTGCAATTAAATTTGTAATTGCACACTGCAATTAATTTAATTGCAATTACATTTTTCAATTGTTCTATGAAACAATTATTTAAAAATAACAATTAATTAACTTATAAATAAAAAATACGGAAATAAAGATTACAAGATATAGAAAATTCTACATGCTGTATTTTTGTATATAAGAGAGGTGTGGTTATATAAGAAAAAAAATGGACATAAGAAAGCGTACTACCGATTGTTGGGGGTTTGCCTTCTCGCATTAGCTTGTGTCCGGAAGGGTGCTCGGTTGCTACCTAGAGGATACTTGGTGTGCTTGAACCAGATGCACAATAATGGGTGTCCACTCCACGGTGATTAAAGATAAAACTTTCCCCACATGCATGTACATCTGCATCCGAAACCATCCTGATACTTCTTCTTCTTATTTGGCGTTATAACCGCCTAAGCGATTTTGGCCGAGTCCAACAAAGCACGCTAGTTGCTTCACTTCTGTGCCAACTGACTCTAATTGGTTTTCCATCGCAGTGGGGGCTTCCCTCTTCCTCTGCTACCCCCAGCGTGTATCGTTTTGATAACGAAAAATCTGGATATTCGAATATCCGGATTCCTAAATGAAAAATCCGGTTACTCTGAATTTTTCGTTATCAAAACGATATTTTCATTTCCCAACACCAAGTGCTCATAAATGTGTAGTAAGAAGTTTTCTATTTCTACGTACAAAATTGTTTGTATAAATTTTTAAATTTCCAATATTCCACTTTGGAATTTCAAAGTCTTCTTCAAACGAAAAAAAGTTCAACAAACAAATTTAAAATATAAACATAACCAAATCGCTATGGGATCTTCGTCGGTCGGAGCGATGCCGCCGGGTGATATTCGCCGCAAGAAAACAGAACAGAAATGCTTAGTAAAACAGAACAGAAATTCGCATCAAATGAATGACAAACAAAAAATATAAAAATGCAAAATCGAAGAGATGAATCACCAAAAATGGGGAAACAAAGCTACTTTTCCACTGAGAGCTGATTTTGTTACCGGCGGCAGCGGCAAAATTAAAAATAAATCTATTCTTGCCGAATTTCGTCAGACGAACTTCGTCGTCGCTTTGATTGTGAGCAATCTCATATACTGCAGTGCGTTTAAATTTTGGCAGCGAACTTTCTTTCGACGAATTTCTCTGATCGATTTGATTCTGTTTATACTTTTATGCGTATAGAAAACTTCCTACTGCATATGAGCGCCTGGGATTGGGAAATTAAAGTATCGTTTTTGACCTTTTTTGGATATCCGAAAATAGGAATATTAACCGGATCTGCGTAAATCCAGCTATCCGAATAATTGCACAAACGAATATTAACAGGATATTCATACTATCCTGATTTTATTCGTGTCAACGGATAATCCGCATGGATATCCGGATATTCGAATATGCGGATAGTCCCAGCCCTAGCTCATACAGCTCATCATTGCATCGTCCCCATACACTAGTGTATAATTTTGCTTATTAACTTATACGTTGCAGAGGCCTGGCAAAGGTGATATCGCCGACGCACAATGGGACCTCCCTATATAAGCTGCGGTCAAAAGTAGTTCCCGTACTACAAACTCGCTGAAATTTCATATACAGTGAGCTCGCGATAATATGAACTAATTAAAACCAAGCCTGTTAATTTTTGCGAGATTGTTCATATTTACGAAAGGCTCAAGATTTAAACAAGTAAGAAAGTCTAAGTTCGGGCGGAGTGGAACAATAAATACCCGGCGCAAATATTAAATATATGATTTTCACCTCTCCGAAAGCTACCGCTACATGGTAAACCGAGGTGTATCAATTTTAAGTAAATTAGCTTCCTTAAATTTCGAAATATTGAAGTTTCAAGCATTTCTCAAATTTACCCTTATATGAAAAGCGGCCGTAATTTTAGTCCGATTTCAATAATTTTCAACTCTTTGCTTTTATGTGGCAAGCACAATAAAAATACCGAGTTTGGTACAAATTGGTAAAACGGTTACCGAGATATACACATGTAAATTTACAATATTCCTATTTTTCGTCTAAAAATTGTTGTAAATATCAATTTTGAGTGAATAATCTTCAGTAGTTACTAAAATATTGCAGTTTTCGTATTTCCGAAAATTACCGTTATATGGGACGTGGGCGTGGTTATTGGCCGATTTTTAAAATTTTCGGCCATTTAGTATGCTGTATAAAGGCCAACAACTGTGCCAAGTTTGGAAGAAATTGGTGCAGCAGTTACCAAGATATACACATGTAACCATAAGTGGGCGTGGCTACGCCCATTTTCCAAAAATTTATAATATTCTTATTTTTCGTCTGAAAATTATTGTAAATATCAATTTTGAGTGAATTATCTTCAGTAGTTACTAAAATATCGCAGTTTTCGTATTTCTGGAAATTACCGTTTTATGGGAAGTGGGTGAGGTTACAGTCCGATTTCGCCCATTTTCAATACCAATCTACCTTGGATTAACGGAACGTTGAGATATCTCAATATTTGCTCGAGTTTATCGTTTACACGGACGGACGGACAGACGGGCAGACGGACGGACAGACAGACATGGCTTAATCGATTTCTCTATTCGTTCTGAGCATTTATGTATACATTTGTCTATATCTATCTCGATTCGTTTTGGCTGTTACAAACAACCGTTATGTGAACAAAATTAATATACCCTTGT
>NW_023463277.1:0-14628 GCF_013731165.1 Rhagoletis pomonella | reverse complement strand
ATTTATGGCCTTTTAACAATTATATTCAACAATTTTTATTGCGCTTGAGGTCGTTTTTAATGAAAAGATGTTGGGGAAAAACAATAATAATTTACCCATAGGTAGAAGTTATAGCTACTATCACATCTTTTTATCAGACTTCTTCACCGCGGTCACGGGGATGTGAACCATTAAAAACGGCCTCAAGCTGAATAAAAATTGTTGAGATCTTAAAATATTGTTTACCATTATTGTCTTAAACTAAATGATGGCACATTTTTATGCATATTTTCCTCCAACCTCCCTTGCGGCCGGACCTGCCTCTGTGGTACGGCAAGAAAGCGTGCTCACCTTGGTGGAATGAGAACCTTACAGCGCTACGGAAGCAATTAAGAATGTTACTGGAATGAGGTATGGGACCTATACAGAGAGAACCTAAAGAAATACCAGAGAACCTAAAGAATCCATCGAGGATACCAAGGAATCTGCGAGATTAAGCAAAATTCTTGCCAAAGGGCACTCACTGCCCACATACAGTCGGTCAATAAAGTTTAGGTTGGCTGTACAATACGGGCAACTATTTTGTAAATATTCAATTTTTCGCGAATTTTTTATAAAAATATGGTTAATTCTACAACAAGAACCCCAATCAGAGTTCCAAAGCTTATGCAAATTTAAAGAAAATTCCGCAAAATTTGGTTCAAATGTTACACTTTTTACTTACGCTTTCTAGAAAAAAGTTGAGTATGCAGTTTTTATCCCATTCAATTTTAGTATAATAAAATGCAAGTATGAGGGGACTAGGACTTACCAATGATTTTTGGCAAATTTTTTTGTTGTAGGTGTCGTACATTTTTCCCATATAAAAAAATGATTCAACAAAAAAATTTGCCAAAAATCAATGGTAAGTACCTTTCTGATAGAACACAAAGAGTTATTGTTAATAATTGTTCTTCCAACATCATTAAAGTTTCTTCAGGAGTTCCTCAGGGAAACCACCTTGGTCCGATTCTGTTCCTGATATTCATTAATGATATTTCTTCTATAATAAAACATTCAAAAATTTTAATGTATGCCGTTGATGTGAAACTTTTTAAAACATTGTCCTCTATCGAAGAAAGGTCTTTGTTACAAGCGGATCTGAGCAACGTGGTTAGTTGGTGTAATGCAAACTATATGCCACTAAACCTTCAAAAATGTAAATTTATGTGTTTCTCTCGGAGGGCTGTGCAACCAGCTGTTTATTCAATATCAAATTATAATCTGGAGCAGGTATCCAATTTTGTCGATCTTGGTATCACAATTGATTCCAAACTCAATTTCAACCATCATATTAATGTCACAGTCAATAAAGCCAAAGGAGTTTTAGCATTTGTAAAGCGATGGTCAAAAGAGTTCAAAGATCCTTATGTTACAAAAGCTCTTTTTACCACTTTAGTTAGACCTATACTAGAATACGGATCTATTGTTTGGAATCCCCGCTATCAAGTTCATTCAGAGAGAATTGAATTCAAAAACAATTCTTGGTTTTTGCGTTGCGTGACTTTAACTGGGATTCAGATTACAATCTCCCCCCTTACACAAGTCGTCTAAAGCTCATAAATTTGCCTACACTCGCAAGTCGTAATGAAGTGCTAGGTATAATATTTATCGTAAAATTAAGGACAGGCTTGATTAATAGCCCGGCCCTCCTGGCTGAGGTCAATTTTAATGTCCCCTCTCGAGTGTCAAGACACTTTCGACCTCTGTTTTTAAAGCCATGCAAAACTAATTTTGAACTAAACGAATCATTCCGTTCTTTATGTCAAGATTTCAACTCTCATTCCAGCACGTTTGATATATCGGACTCGATTTTTACTATAAAGAAAACTATCGTTTCCACTCTCAATAATTGAAATACTATCTTTAGCATATCCAATCAGCTGATAGCTGGTAGCTGAATAGGTTTAGATTTCGACACTTAACAAACTCCTGTTTCCACTACTCGGCACCAAAAAACTAAAAAAAAAGGTTTCGTACGTCATGCGGACTGCGCCCCTCGTGTCGGTTGGGCGGGAATGGAGGTTAAAAAGCCGTTGGGATTAATTAATTAATTAATTAGTGAAGTCCTAGCTTCCTCATACGTGCACTTTAGTTACGGTGACCATATTTATGGCGATCAAATACGGGAGAAGAAAAAAGTCATTTTTTTTTATTTATCTTTGCTTTTATTTCCATAACGGAATGCAACAAATCAAAAATTATGTGTATTTGTTTGAACATAAATACGTACATATGTATATAGGTATATATAGAAAATCAAAGAAAAAGATTAAATTCCGTCCACATTTACATAACTACTTAAAATAAAAATTAAACTCTTATTGGTACTTTTGTGCGGCGCATATTTGTTTTACAATATTATCACGTTCATTTAAATATTGCTTAAATTCTAAACAGTTCATGTTGTAATTACATTTGGTAATTAGGAGTGCTTTAAGTATTTCCACCTTCAGTTGGGAATTTTCGCTAGTCCAAAAATTATTCATCAACGAGAAAATTCTTTCTGTGGGTGCGTTTGGCCCTAGCGAACATAAGCTGAACTCGACTAATTTAATGATATTTTTTAAAGAGATGCCCTTCTTGGAAAAATTTTCGAAAATTTCCACCCATTTTTTGCTTAATGTTTTCCCATTATTTAACCAATCTCTAATTTTTTGTTCATCGAAAAACTGTTTAATGTAATTAAACTCATCGAACAATTCCGAATTATCAATGATTAAACAGCCTCTTTTCGCCATAATTAAAACTAAGCTTTTTTCTATATCGGACCACGAAGCCACTTCTTTTAGTATAATCCAACTTCAGTTTTCTACTTCTTGAAAAGATGAGTCCCACTGATTCAAGAATTCAAAGCACGTGTTATAAAACGCGGTGACATTTTCTTTAAATTTGCTTTAATTGATAAGGTTTTGTTCATCCAGTTCAGTTAACAACTTTTTAACGTCCAAAGGCAAAAATAGTTCATCTCTTCGTTGAATCATTTCGAATTTAAGATTTTTTAATATTAACGCTACTTCAGGCATGCTTACATCTTGCGATTCTACTTGAGATATTTTCGAATAAAATTTTGCAGCCTGGCTATGAATAAATAAAAGCCATATTAGTGAACATGGATTTTTAAAAAAGTCATATAAAATAGTAGGAACTTTCTTCTGTGAAAGAAAATATTCTTTAAAGGTATATAAAGCTTTATAATTCTTTCGACGGCAGGCTTGAGCGTCAGCCACCTCGTTTTGCTAAAACCTAAAAGTTTACGTTTCCGAGTTTTCGCAAATATCTTTAAGTTTTTCTACACAAACAGTGTATATGTAAAAAAAGTAATGTAAAAAAAATATTTTTTTAAAAATAAGCTTTTATTTAACATGTTTAATCAAAGGAATAAAATAAAGTGGTGAAACAAAAGATCTAGCATGAAAATTTTGTCAAAACTGCACTAAAATGAATAAAATAAAATAAGTTAAGGTCTCGTTAAAGTTACTAAAAGCCATTTAGTGAAAGGAGTTATTCAAACTCTAATGAAAATTACTAACAATTTGTACTAATTTACTTCGTTTTCAAAAAAGCTTGTCGCGCGAATAGCAAACCCGCATTTAAATATCTGCATACATACATATAAATACATACATACCTAACCAATTATGCATGTACGCTGAATTCGCCGACAAGCTTTTTTAAAAACGAAGTAAATTAGTACAAATTGTTAGTAATTTTCATTAGAGTTTGAATAACTCCTTTCACTAAATGGCTTTTAGTAACTTTAACGAGACCTTAACTTATTTTATTTTATTCATTTTAGTGCAGTTTTGACAAAATTTTCTTGCTAAATCTTTTGTTTCACTACTTTATTTTATTCCTTTGATTAAACATGTTAAATAAAAGCTTATTTTTAAAAAAATATTTTTTTACATTACTTTATTTTCGAATTTTTAGTCCATTTATAAAAGCGTTGTATATTAAATAGTTTTATTTCATTTTATGTACAAAATTTTGCAATAGATATTATAATAATTAAACTTGCAATGAAAGAGAACAGAAGACTATGCAAGCAAAATGTTGTTTGCTTACGTTTTGTATAAACATACATATGTACATACATACATATAGCAGCATTTAATTTCATTTAAAGAAATGGCGTGTCGTCCACTTCCGCTGTAGCATGGCATAGAAACTTCTTGAGTCTTCTAATTTTATCTCCTTGATATGATGCCTACAACGAGGTTCATATCTAGACTAGGTTGATATCTAGAATTTGCCATAAATGGCTTTGCTCTGGTTTTACGTTCTTTGGCAAATTACGCTCTGTTAGCCATAAATTTTACTAATTTTTGACCGACTTTGAATCAAGACCCCTGGACCATTGTCATCGTGATTGGAACTATGCTGAAAATTTCAAGTCTCTAACTTGTCGGGAAGTTAGTTTAAAATCGATTGGAAATTTCCAAGATTTGCGCGGGATGACCATGTTAAATAAAAGCTTATAATAAAATAAGTTAAGGTCTCGTTAAAGTTACTAAAAGCCATTTAGTGAAAGGAGTTATTCAAACTCTAATGAAAATTACTAACAATTTGTACTAATTTACTTCGTTTTCAAAAAAGCTTGTCGCGCGAATAGCAAACCGGCATTTAAATATCTGCATACATACATATAAATACATACATACCTAACCAATTATGCATGTACGCTGTAACTGTTAAAATTTGTTGAAATTTATAATTTATGTGCGAAGTTTGAAATGTGGATTTATGCGGTTCTGGTTATGTAATGTACTAGACTTTTATAAAAAAAAAACTATGAACATTAAATAAACAAAAGAAAAAACCAAAACTGGTCAAAATGAATCAGCTGACCACAAGGGTATATAGGTAATGGGCGAGTCCGCGCTTCCGCCCTTCTCCCTTGCGTTCACCTCAACAAACAAATAAAGCTTATCAGCCCTGTAAACCTACCTCTGCCAACTGTACCACCCGTAGCTGTCACGGGTGGGACATGCTTGACTGTTGAATTATTCTTATCTTACTATATGGAAACAAAAATGCAATTGTGGTAAACATTGACAATCAAGTTCTAACATTATGTAACAAACCCGAAACACAACTTCAACTTCTGTAATTAAATATAACAACATTTAACTTTTTGGTCACGGGTGGGGCAAGACCAACACTTCTTAATAATAACTCATAATATAAATAAAGCACTCACACAATCTATATATATAACTAAAACAAAGTCGTGTTAGTTACATCATTTATAACTCAAGAACGGCTGGACCGATTTTTATGATATATGTTTCTTGAATTTGTCTTCCTTCCGCATAGCAGAATAACTATTAAAAGAACCGCCAGGTGGCGTAGGAGTCGAGTTATTACTAAAAATCGGGTTTATGGTCCGATTATCCTCAGATTCAAAATATGTATTGATAACAGGAAAAATAATATGTATATCTAACTAAAAATCGTATTTATGATCGAATTTATTTCATTTCGAAATATATGAATTCACATGCCGATGGTCCTCTGCAATAACGACGCAACTCAAAATTTAAAAAAATTAAATCCCCTATTAATTTTAAGAGGCTCATGTCTCTAATCCTTGGCTAACCCATGTCTAATCCTAACTAACTAAGTAGTGGAAGCGTTCATGGTAAAATTTTTGAACTTGGTACGATAATATATGAAATCAGTCACATTTTCATGGAGAGAAATTGGAGCTATTGGAAAAGGAGCGTGGCACCTCACACTGTATATCTCTGGAAATGTTCATGGTAGAGTACTGGAACTTGTTATGGAGGTACTATGTATATGAAATCAATCACATACTCTTGAGAAAAATTTGAGCTATTGTAAAAGCGCCATACAATACGAATTTTTCATACTGCATTTCTCTGAAAGTGTTCATGGTACATCACTGGAACTGGGTGCGGAGATATATGAAATCAATCGCATACTCATGAGGAAAAATTTGGACTATTTGAAAAGGGAGCGTGGCACCTCCCATATAAACCGAATTTTCACCGAACACCGAAGTGTTCATGCTAGAGTACTAGAACTTGGTATGGGGATACTATGTATATGAAATCAATCGCATACTCTTGAGAAAAATTGGAGAAATTTTTGAACTTGGTACGGAAATATATGAAACCAATCACATACTCATGGAGAAAAACTGGAATTATTAGAAAAGGCGTGGCACCTCATATACAAACCGAATTTTTCATACTGTATATCTCTGGAAATGTTCATGGTAGAGTAGAAATCTATCGCATACTCATGAATAAAATTTCGGACTATTTGAAAATGAAGCGTGGCGCCTCCCATATAAACCGAATTTTTCATAATAAGTATCTCTGGAAGTGTTTATGGTAGAGTACTGGAACTTTATACCAGCGTGGCACCTCCCATACAAGTCGAATTTTTCTTATTGCATATCTCTAGAATTGTTCTTGGTAGAGTACTGGAACTTGGTGTGGAGATATATGAAATTAATCGCAGTCATTGAGAAAATATGTAGCTATTGGAAAAGGGGGCGTGGCACCTACCATACAAGCCGGATTTCATACTGCATATCTCTGGAAGTGTTCATGGTAAAGTACTGGAACCTCGTATGGAGTTATATGAAATCAATCCCATACTCATGGAGAAAAGTAGGCTCTTTGGAAAGAGGGCATGGCAAAGTGACTTTTCCTTATCTTTGAAGGTGTATATAATTCTTCTGTAGGTATATTTTTGAGTGAAATCCGAAATGGCTGGAGGAATTTCAAAAAAGTTGTGTGCGTGTGTGTGTTTGAGTACGTCTCTGGATAGTTTAGTTTCACAATTTAACCCGCCAGTTGGCGCTGGAGTTGAGTTATTACTAAAAATCTTTTTTTTTAAATCCGATTTGACGAATATTCAAAACATGTATTGGAAACAGTAAAGGAAGTCCAATTGCAAAAAAGAGATGTGAGGTGATGCTGAGCTCGAGTTATTACTAAAAATCGACAAGTGAGAAAAGGTGCCGTGAATGTCAGACTAAATCGACCTGTTGCACCATTGAGTATATCGAACTCTCGTGTATTTAGGGATGCAAACGATGCATCGTTATTTTTGAAACATCGATAATATCGGTTCGAAATTCGATATTTGCCTTCGATGTTTACAATTTCCTAAAATCGATAAATAGACGATATATCGATGCGAGTTTCAGCGATGTTTTAACATCGAATTATGCTCCTAAAATTTTTTGACTGGCCGTGAATTTTAATGTTTATTCTTTTAGAAGGAACATTCAGAAATTCTGAGTTTACTCTTATCTTTCGATATTAAAAATGCATACTTAGTCATTAAAAAAGGACCGGGATCCCGTTGAAATTTCAACGAAATTGGGCCTTGGAACTTTAGGCCCAGCCAACTTACGACGGCATGCATTTCTAATCTATTTATTGGGAAGGAATGGTAAATAAATAAAGGCAATAATTGAATTACAGAGAGTTGGAATTGAAAAGTATTAAATTTTCCTAAAAAATTTCGAAACATCGGAAACCATCGATACATCGATGTTTTTCTGGCGATGTATTTTAGCATCGATGTTCATTTTTCCGATGCATCGAAACATCGATGTTACTCCTCAAAATTTGCATCCCTACGTGTATTACGATTGGCCTAATGGATGTGATTTGCCAATATTATTATGCGTTAAAGCTTCATTCGGACATACCAGGGTTGATTTGTGCAGTGGTAAATCTCAAACCACTACCTGTCGAAATACCTTAAAAGCCAGTTTAATAAAAGCAATTTAATGAAAATTTATTTTTTTAATTGAATTTAATATAGAACCTGACAGAAAAAAATAATTTTTCACTTAAATTGCTTTCGTGAAACTGGGTTTTGAGGTATTTCATCTCAGTCTATGTATGTATATTGAATTTCTGTTGGACATCCATTTTGAAATTGCTACCAACTATAAGATAAAGTTTCTAGGGCAAATTCACTATAGATCCGGATCATTGTTGCCGCCGGGGACCTTCTTCATGGACATAACACTTTCGTTAGTTTATTTAAGGCGGCAAACGACCACCAAACCATAATCTTAGCCGTTGAATTTGCCAATGGAAATCGTGGACTGTTGGAGAAAATGTTGGACCAAAAGGATTAAATTATAAATCTAATTATGGGCGGGACGGAGCCCGCCGGGTCGGCTAGTTTAATATATAATACAATTTTATTAAACGCAGATGAGGTGCACTACATATTTTTCTTACCAACCACTTGAATTAAGAATCACAAATTATTTGACAGTACTTTCAACACAACCTACTTTAAACCTACTAAAAAAAATTTGCTTATAACTTGATTTTAAAACGTTTTAAAAAAGACAATAAAAATGCATTTAAAGATTTAATTTGCTATTTTTTAAGTTGATTCAAGATTTGTACATATGTCTTATCCACACATTTATTAGTTTTATAAAGAAAAAAGCTTGTGCTCTGAGGTTCAGTTTTCCATGAAAAAAGGCATATATTTTTAAATTTTGTTATACACTTCCTTTATATACAATGTGAAGGTCCAATTAAAGATATAAAAAATACATACCGTGGTCAAAAAATTATAGCCGAACCACTTTTTGCTAAGTTATAACGTATTATTTTTGTTGTTATTGAACTTTTGTTATTTTTTATAAAAATATAGTTCATTCTTTAACAAAACCCGTTTAAATCCAAGTTTCCAAATTTGAGTAGTTCACTTGCAAAGTGCGCTATGTAAATTTTTTTCGATTTTTAGTTTTTGGTGACTAACGTACCAGTATTTAAAGTAGTTTCATGTCCACTAACAATACAGTGCAAAATCTTTCTATATTCTGAAAAAAGTAGCATCAAATATTAACTACTTTCGCAAAACTCGATATAATACTTATGTATTATTAAGTCTCCATCTTCTGATGAACTTAGAAAACGTGGTAGGGTCGGTGCCTAGTGGAAGGCGTCGTAAAAACGAAGAAGACCAATCTTCATGGAAGAGAGAACGCGAAAAGCTAAAAAGATAGCTATGTAAAAGTTACTGTTTCAAAACTCGCTATATTAAATTTTTTTATATAAAATTTGCAAAAACTACCACACTGCGATTTTGTTTTTTAATGTTGTTGTAGACATTTTTTTATTTTATGGCTTACTATTATAAAATCACATAACGCTGTTTGTAAGTGCAATATTAAAAAAAAACTCAACAAACCTTCGTACAAATTTTTACCTTTTTTAAAAATTATAAAGTATTTAGCCATTTGAAACTTTTACTTTGTTCTACTAGAATTCAATGGGCTACACAACTGCATACTTAGAATTCAATTAATTGTGTGTTGAATTTTTTTAAAATTGCATAAAGTTTTAAGGCAGTGTCACTCGATTGGTACATTTGTACTGGTTTGTACATTTTTATATTGTGCTATTGGTAAAAAAAGGGACACATTTTTTTTGTAGTCAAAAGATTGGTACAATACAGCGATGTTCTATTGAAAATTTTCAACAAATTAATTTTTTTGATTGGGATAAAGAAAAATATTTTGGGTGTTCACACAATTGAGATACGAATGAACTATAAAAAACTAACCAAACCAAATTAACAGCAAAAATAATATTTTAAAACTTGTGAAATTTTGGTGCGGCTATAATTTGTTCGACTACTGTACATAAGTTGACTATGATTACTCGGCCGTGCTATCATAGTAGCACAATGCCACTAAGCGCATTTCAAAATTTTCAAGCAATTGCGATTATCGATTATATTTTTTGTTGTTTGTGTGAAGTATTTTATTTTTGTCAGTATTTTTCTTTTAATCAAAACATGTTGAAATAGAAGTGAAACTAAAAAACAATTTTTGCCAGAATCCCAACCGAAAAAAATCCTGGCTACGGCCCTGATCATAAGTGAGTAATGAATTGTTAAAGCACCAATTTTAAAAAATTAGCTTTAGCATTTACTGATTTATCAAAAATTTCGTATTTCTCTAAATTACCGTTATATGTGATGTGGGCGTGGTTATTGTCCGATTCAAAAAATTTGGTATGCTGTACCAAGGCCAACAACTGTACCAAGTTTGGGAGAAATTGGTTGAGCGATTACCAAGATATACACATGTAAACATAAGTGGGCGTGGCTTCATAATTTTTGTCTAAAAAGTATTGTAAATATCAATTTTGAGTGAATAATCTTCAGTAGTTACTAAAATATCACAGTTTTCGTATTTCGGAAAATTACCGTTATATGGGAGGTAGGCGTGGTTATTGTCCGATGCTGCCCATTTTCAATACCATCCGTCCTACGCCTGAAAGAAGTACACGTACCAAGTTTCGTTAAGATATCTAAATCTTTACTCGAGTTATTGTGTGCACAGACGGACGGACGGACGGATAGACAGTCACCGCTTAATCGATTTCTCTTATCATTCTGATCATTTATGTATACATTTGTCTATGTCTATCTCGATTCGTTTTGCCTGTTACAAATAACCGTTATGTGATCAAAGTTAATATACCCTTGTGCACAAGTTCGCTCGGGTATAATTACTAATAATTTGTACTGATTTACTTCGTTTTTAAAAAAGTCTGTCGCGCGAATAGCAAACCGGCATTTAAATATCTGCATCCATACAGCGAAATTGATATATGGGCCTTCGAAGTTCGAAATAGGACCTTTGGTTAAAATTATATTTAATTATTGCATATAAATAACTTAAAACCTAAGAATATATAGACGTAGTCCTCCTTTTGCTCTTATTTAAGTGGTATATAGCTTTTTTTGTGCAAACTTATATTACAGGTGCTATAAGGGGTCAAATTTCAGGTCTTCGAAAAATTAAATTCCTTATATTTCAAACAATTTTGAACTAATTTTTAAAAAATTTATATCGTTGTAAAGTTGATTAAATGCCCACACACACACATTTAAAGAAAAAGATGCATCTTTGTATAAAAAAAAAATATTTTAAACAAAAAAAAATACTATCGGATTGGCGATGAATTGAAGTCTTAAATGTATCGCCAGATCGAGAAAAAAAGCTTAATGTGTTTGGTTGAATTCTTTATTGAATAATTGCGCTCGATTGAAAATAAACGGTTCAGGTGACAGAGTGTATACATACTTGCGCCTTATATATAAACATGTGTATGAATGAAAAAAATAAGAAATTATGCAAAAACTGCTAATATTAGTGCTACCGTATGGTTTGTGCATAAACCGATAATTATTTAACTTTGTCTATTCAAGCAGGGCAAAACCAGATATGTTACTTTTATAGCATTCCTCAACATTCCGCCCCCGCTGAAACACTGTTTCAGAAGCTGGCAAAACCACAAACTTTGTTATTGGTCGTGTTGTTTCTCCATGTACTGTGCGAAGTTTCACCACGCGGACAAGCGCATCAGCCCCCGGAAACACCTTACCCATTGGCCAGACGGCAGGAGGTGTGTTTTGCTCCTTTATTACCACAATGTCTCCAACTGCTAAATTTTTAGTACGTCTGTTCCACTTCGGCCGATTTTGTAACGAGGTTAAGTATTCTTGATGCCAGCGGCGCCAAAATCCTTGGTACATATTTTGCACATGTTGCCAATAGTCCAGTTTGTTTTCCCTGATGTCACGTAGGCTACCTTCCGTTACTATGGTAAGTTGTCGACCTATTAAAAAATGAAAGGGGGATAGGTAATTAATGTCAGAATCCGGAGCTTCACCAATCGGTCTTGAATTCACCACAGCTTCAATCTGTATCAAGAGTGTATTCAGTTGTTCAGCTGTGAGCGTAGAATTTCCAATTACACGGCGCAAATGCAGTTTCACGGAGCGAACGGCCGACTCCCAAATTCCACCCCAGTGGGGTGCGTGAGGTGGAATGAAATTCCAGCGTATTTCATCCTGAGCCATTGCTTCGCTAATTATGTCGTTACGCTCTTGTGCTCTTACCAGCCGGTACATCTCACTCAAAACTCGAGCAGCTCCAACAAAATTTCGCCCATTGTTGCTAAATATCTGTGTACATTTACCTCGGCGTCCCATAAAACCACGAAGGGCGGACAAAAAACAATCAGTAGATAAATTGCTAGCCAACTCTATGTGGATTGCGGATGTGGCCAGACACACAAAAATGCAGATATATCCCTTTGATTGACGTGCATTTCTTCCGCGATACAACTTCAAAGTAATTGGTCCAGCGTAGTCGACTCCTGAATGCTGGAAAGAAAATGCTTGACGTACACGAATTTGCGGCAAATCAGCCATGAGCTGAGACGTTAAAGCCTGGCGTAAACGAAAGCACTTCGAACAGTTGTAGGTTATTTTACGTAAAGATTTCAGGCCCCCAACACCCAAAATCTCTGACGAACTATTACAAAAAGTGCTGATATTCCTGGGTGAAGGTGTCGTTGGTGCTCATCCAAAAGTAAAAGATGGGTAACCTTGTGCTGCTTTGGCAGTATTATGGGATGTTTGGCCCTTTTTCTACTTTCCTATGTAAGCAGTTCCACTAATGAGGTGTCATTTGAAAAGTCAGAGGTACCCTGAGTGGTTATTAGGTAATATTAATGGTCATAACTCCTCTGAAGTAAAGAAATTTGTTTTTAATTTACCATTGTTAAGCCACAATAAAGGTATTTTGTACTGAAGCACTATTGTGACTGCAGCATCGCTTACACCGCATACGACAGTGGTGGGCGCACACATAATTCAATAATTAATGGTTCGATAAACTGACAGTTGTCTCTCTCGCACAGCTCCCTTAGCCGTGGCACCGTGTTGCTTCTTTGCAAATTAAAAAAATAGTAGCTTATGTACGTGTGAAATAGAAGTATACGTTTTTTGTGCAATATGTTTATTTTTATATTCAAATAAAGCACAATTAACCAATGAAATAAATTACAAAATTCACGTATAATTCTTAATACTTCGTTTGAAATGCCAATTTTCCTGCAAATACATTAGAATTCGCAAAAGGAAATTCACTACTAATTGCCGACTTTGCGTACTTTTCTACTACCATTTTCGCACTAAGGAATTTCATTCTTCCTCTTTCTCTGTCCTTCGTAAGTGCAACCTTTTGTTTTGTTAACAGTGTTAAACCGCGGCTGCCAATAATTATCTCATAATTATCCTTTTATAATTGAATCATGGGACGCGTCAATAAGAGAGAAAAGAATAATAAGGAATTAAATAGTATAGTGCTCAATATAAGACCGTTAATTTATAAATAAACAAAGGAAATTTTAAAATAATGTTAAACAATTTGGAACAACATTGAAAAAATCACCGTTAGGAAAATAGTGTGCTTCAATAACCTCAATTTTCTTATATAATTATATTATATGTATAGTATAATTTGCAGTAGTCAATGAAATAAAAATAAAAAAAACATTGTAGAATAGCCAAAAATTGGAAAATGTGGTACAATATCAAAGTTGTGGTATCAAATTCATAAAGGGTATTTCCACGATGCCTGAATTGCGCAATTTCGTCATTGTCCTCAATTTCAGCTGAA
The DNA here is from genome assembly GCF_013731165.1 of Rhagoletis pomonella. Taxonomy (NCBI): domain Eukaryota; kingdom Metazoa; phylum Arthropoda; class Insecta; order Diptera; family Tephritidae; genus Rhagoletis; species Rhagoletis pomonella. Next base: position 1,112 of record NW_023463277.1, on the reverse strand, counting down.
ATCGCGATACAATTCTCAATTTGACCATATAAAAAAAATATCACGTGAAATTGTGTATGAATTTTCAGCGAAATTGAATTCGCGAATACAACTCTGAAAATTGCTTATTGTGATTTATTCATGAGCAAAAAGAAGGAAAACCAAACGTCAATAACAAATAAACAAAAACAAACCGAGCCTACAGTCACAATAGCACTTCAGACGTTTAACAATACTAATTGCCGCTGTCAGTCGGTAGATGGCGCGCTATAGGGGTTTCCTTTGTTCATGAATTATGAGGTTAAAAATGTTTACAGAATTAGGTACGAATTCGTAAAGTGAGCACAACATTTTTTATACAATTACGATCTTTTAAAAGGCCTATCCGTTAATAAGTAGGTAATCTATTATTAATTTTTTACAGTAAAATATTTACTATTGAAGTAATAAATAAATACAATTTTTTCCAAGTAATTTACATCAAATTAATTTTTTCATTCTAAATGTAGTGAATATACTTACATAAATTCAAATATAAAAGCCGAAAACCATATTGTGATCGTATTGGTATTCGATTTGGAAACCGCGCTTTACACGCTACTACGCATACCGTAACTATAAACTGGTGAAAATTATATAAAGTCGTCACAACTAACAAAATCTTTCACGTGTGAGTCATCGTGCACTTTAGATGGCATTAAAAATCGAAAGCTTTAACATAAAATGCTTTTTGTATTCCTCAGTTCTTATATATATTTATATACGAGTATATATATCTTTACTACTAAATACACCATCAAGAAAACATTATTTCTTTATAAAAATTTTAAATACACCATTTTCCCCCAATAGATTATTATAGTTTAAATAATATCAGAAAACACCTAAATATTTAACTATAAAAATAAAAAGTTACAAATAAAATGTTTCAAAACTTTTGATTAGTATTGATAGCCGCTAAATATTTATGCATTTTTTTTTAGTTTTCATGATTTCATGAAATCGTTCGCGAATTCTTACTCAATTCTGCAATATAAATCACACAATTCGTACATGAACGAAGCCGTTAAAGCGCGCCATCTGTGGTGAATAACTCAGTGAGAGGGGAGACCAGTATGTTTGCATGTATGTAT
>NW_023463276.1:0-14637 GCF_013731165.1 Rhagoletis pomonella | reverse complement strand
ATTTATGGCCTTTTAACAATTATATTCAACAATTTTTATTGCGCTTGGGGTCGTTTTTAATGAAAAGATGTTGGGGAAAAACAATAATAATTTACCCATAGGTAGAAGTTATAGCTACTATCACATCTTTTTATCAGACTTCTTCACCGCGGTCACGGGGATGTGAACCATTAAAAACGGCCTCAAGCTGAATAAAAATTGTTGAGATCTTAAAATATTGTTTACCATTATTGTCTTAAACTAAATGATGGCACATTTTTATGCATATTTTCCTCCAACCTCCCTTGCGGCCGGACCTGCCTCTGTGGTACGGCAAGAAAGCGTGCTCACCTTGGTGGAATGAGAACCTTACAGCGCTACGGAAGCAATTAAGAATGTTACTGGAATGAGGTATGGGACCTATACAGAGAGAACCTAAAGAAATACCAGAGAACCTAAAGAATCCATCGAGGATACCAAGGAATCTGCGAGATTAAGCAAAATTCTTGCCAAAGGGCACTCACTGCCCACATACAGTCGGTCAATAAAGTTTAGGTTGGCTGTACAATACGGGCAACTATTTTGTAAATATTCAATTTTTCGCGAATTTTTTATAAAAATATGGTTAATTCTACAACAAGAACCCCAATCAGAGTTCCAAAGCTTATGCAAATTTAAAGAAAATTCCGCAAAATTTGGTTCAAATGTTACACTTTTTACTTACGCTTTCTAGAAAAAAGTTGAGTATGCAGTTTTTATCCCATTCAATTTTAGTATAATAAAATGCAAGTATGAGGGGACTAGGACTTACCAATGATTTTTGGCAAATTTTTTTGTTGTAGGTGTCGTACATTTTTCCCATATAAAAAAATTATTCAACAAAAAAATTTGCCAAAAATCAATGGTAAGTACCTTTCTGATAGAACACAAAGAGTTATTGTTAATAATTGTTCTTCCAACATCATTAAAGTTTCTTCAGGAGTTCCTCAGGGAAACCACCTTGGTCCGATTCTGTTCCTGATATTCATTAATGATATTTCTTCTATAATAAAACATTCAAAAATTTTAATGTATGCCGTTGATGTGAAACTTTTTAAAACATTGTCCTCTATCGAAGAAAGGTCTTTGTTACAAGCGGATCTGAGCAACGTGGTTAGTTGGTGTAATGCAAACTATATGCCACTAAACCTTCAAAAATGTAAATTTATGTGTTTCTCTCGGAGGGCTGTGCAACCAGCTGTTTATTCAATATCAAATTATAATCTGGAGCAGGTATCCAATTTTGTCGATCTTGGTATCACAATTGATTCCAAACTCAATTTCAACCATCATATTAATGTCACAGTCAATAAAGCCAAAGGAGTTTTAGCATTTGTAAAGCGATGGTCAAAAGAGTTCAAAGATCCTTATGTTACAAAAGCTCTTTTTACCACTTTAGTTAGACCTATACTAGAATACGGATCTATTGTTTGGAATCCCCGCTATCAAGTTCATTCAGAGAGAATTGAATTCAAAAACAATTCTTGGTTTTTGCGTTGCGTGACTTTAACTGGGATTCAGATTACAATCTCCCCCCCTTACACAAGTCGTCTAAAGCTCATAAATTTGCCTACACTCGCAAGTCGTAATGAAGTGCTAGGTATAATATTTATCGTAAAATTAAGGACAGGCTTGATTAATAGCCCGGCCCTCCTGGCTGAGGTCAATTTTAATGTCCCCTCTCGAGTGTCAAGACACTTTCGACCTCTGTTTTTAAAGCCATGCAAAACTAATTTTGAACTAAACGAATCATTCCGTTCTTTATGTCAAGATTTCAACTCTCATTCCAGCACGTTTGATATATCGGACTCGATTTTTACTATAAAGAAAACTATCGTTTCCACTCTCAATAATTGAAATACTATCTTTAGCATATCCAATCAGCTGATAGCTGGTAGCTGAATAGGTTTAGATTTCGACACTTAACAAACTCCTGTTTCCACTACTCGGCACCAAAAAACTAAAAAAAAAGGTTTCGTACGTCATGCGGACTGCGCCCCTCGTGTCGGTTGGGCGGGAATGGAGGTTAAAAAGCCGTTGGGATTAATTAATTAATTAATTAGTGAAGTCCTAGCTTCCTCATACGTGCACTTTAGTTACGGTGACCATATTTATGGCGATCAAATACGGGAGAAGAAAAAAGTCATTTTTTTTTATTTATCTTTGCTTTTATTTCCATAACGGAATGCAACAAATCAAAAATTATGTGTATTTGTTTGAACATAAATACGTACATATGTATATAGGTATATATAGAAAATCAAAGAAAAAGATTAAATTCCGTCCACATTTACATAACTACTTAAAATAAAAATTAAACTCTTATTGGTACTTTTGTGCGGCGCATATTTGTTTTACAATATTATCACGTTCATTTAAATATTGCTTAAATTCTAAACAGTTCATGTTGTAATTACATTTGGTAATTAGGAGTGCTTTAAGTATTTCCACCTTCAGTTGGGAATTTTCGCTAGTCCAAAAATTATTCATCAACGAGAAAATTCTTTCTGTGGGTGCGTTTGGCCCTAGCGAACATAAGCTGAACTCGACTAATTTAATGATATTTTTTAAAGAGATGCCCTTCTTGGAAAAATTTTCGAAAATTTCCACCCATTTTTTGCTTAATGTTTTCCCATTATTTAACCAATCTCTAATTTTTTGTTCATCGAAAAACTGTTTAATGTAATTAAACTCATCGAACAATTCCGAATTATCAATGATTAAACAGCCTCTTTTCGCCATAATTAAAACTAAGCTTTTTTCTATATCGGACCACGAAGCCACTTCTTTTAGTATAATCCAACTTCAGTTTTCTACTTCTTGAAAAGATGAGTCCCACTGATTCAAGAATTCAAAGCACGTGTTATAAAACGCGGTCACATTTTCTTTAAATTTGCTTTAATTGATAAGGTTTTGTTCATCCAGTTCAGTTAACAACTTTTTAACGTCCAAAGGCAAAAATAGTTCATCTCTTCGTTGAATCATTTCGAATTTAAGATTTTTTAATATTAACGCTACTTCAGGCATGCTTACATCTTGCGATTCTACTTGAGATATTTTCGAATAAAATTTTGCAGCCTGGCTATGAATAAATAAAAGCCATATTAGTGAACATGGATTTTTAAAAAAGTCATATAAAATAGTAGGAACTTTCTTCTGTGAAAGAAAATATTCTTTAAAGGTATATAAAGCTTTATAATTCTTTCGACGGCAGGCTTGAGCGTCAGCCACCTCGTTTTGCTAAAACCTAAAAGTTTACGTTTCCGAGTTTTCGCAAATATCTTTAAGTTTTTCTACACAAACAGTGTATATGTAAAAAAAGTAATGTAAAAAAAATATTTTTTTAAAAATAAGCTTTTATTTAACATGTTTAATCAAAGGAATAAAATAAAGTGGTGAAACAAAAGATTTAGCATGAAAATTTTGTCAAAACTGCACTAAAATGAATAAAATAAAATAAGTTAAGGTCTCGTTAAAGTTACTAAAAGCCATTTAGTGAAAGGAGTTATTCAAACTCTAATGAAAATTACTAACAATTTGTACTAATTTACTTCGTTTTCAAAAAAGCTTGTCGCGCGAATAGCAAACCCGCATTTAAATATCTGCATACATACATATAAATACATACATACCTAACCAATTATGCATGTACGCTGAATTCGCCGACAAGCTTTTTTAAAAACGAAGTAAATTAGTACAAATTGTTAGTAATTTTCATTAGAGTTTGAATAACTCCTTTCACTAAATGGCTTTTAGTAACTTTAACGAGACCTTAACTTATTTTATTTTATTCATTTTAGTGCAGTTTTGACAAAATTTTCTTGCTAAATCTTTTGTTTCACTACTTTATTTTATTCCTTTGATTAAACATGTTAAATAAAAGCTTATTTTTAAAAAAATATTTTTTTACATTACTTTATTTTCGAATTTTTAGTCCATTTATAAAAGCGTTGTATATTAAATAGTTTTATTTCATTTTATGTACAAAATTTTGCAATAGATATTATAATAATTAAACTTGCAATGAAAGAGAACAGAAGACTATGCAAGCAAAATGTTGTTTGCTTACGTTTTGTATAAACATACATATGTACATACATACATATAGCAGCATTTAATTTCATTTAAAGAAATGGCGTGTCGTCCACTTCCGCTGTAGCATGGCATAGAAACTTCTTGAGTCTTCTAATTTTATCTCCTTGATATGATGCCTACAACGAGGTTCATATCTAGACTAGGTTGATATCTAGAATTTGCCATAAATGGCTTTGCTCTGGTTTTACGTTCTTTGGCAAATTACGCTCTGTTAGCCATAAATTTTACTAATTTTTGACCGACTTTGAATCAAGACCCCTGGACCATTGTCATCGTGATTGGAACTATGCTGAAAATTTCAAGTCTCTAACTTGTCGGGAAGTTAGTTTAAAATCGATTGGAAATTTCCAAGATTTGCGCGGGATGACCATGTTAAATAAAAGCTTATAATAAAATAAGTTAAGGTCTCGTTAAAGTTACTAAAAGCCATTTAGTGAAAGGAGTTATTCAAACTCTAATGAAAATTACTAACAATTTGTACTAATTTACTTCGTTTTCAAAAAAGCTTGTCGCGCGAATAGCAAACCGGCATTTAAATATCTGCATACATACATATAAATACATACATACCTAACCAATTATGCATGTACGCTGTAACTGTTAAAATTTGTTGAAATTTATAATTTATGTGCGAAGTTTGAAATGTGGATTTATGCGGTTCTGGTTATGTAATGTACTAGACTTTTATAAAAAAAAAACTATGAACATTAAATAAACAAAAGAAAAAACCAAAACTGGTCAAAATGAATCAGCTGACCACAAGGGTATATAGGTAATGGGCGAGTCCGCGCTTCCGCCCTTCTCCCTTGCGTTCACCTCAACAAACAAATAAAGCTTATCAGCCCTGTAAACCTACCTCTGCCAACTGTACCACCCGTAGCTGTCACGGGTGGGACATGCTTGACTGTTGAATTATTCTTATCTTACTATATGGAAACAAAAATGCAATTGTGGTAAACATTGACAATCAAGTTCTAACATTATGTAACAAACCCGAAACACAACTTCAACTTCTGTAATTAAATATAACAACATTTAACTTTTTGGTCACGGGTGGGGCAAGACCAACACTTCTTAATAATAACTCATAATATAAATAAAGCACTCACACAATCTATATATATAAAACAAAGTCGTGTTAGTTACATCATTTATAACTCAAGAACGGCTGGACCGATTTTTATGATATATGTTTCTTGAATTTGTCTTCCTTCCGCATAGCAGAATAACTATTAAAAGAACCGCCAGGTGGCGTAGGAGTCGAGTTATTACTAAAAATCGGGTTTATGGTCCGATTATCCTCAGATTCAAAATATGTATTGATAACAGGAAAAATAATATGTATATCTAACTAAAAATCGTATTTATGATCGAATTTATTTCATTTCGAAATATATGAATTCACATGCCGATGGTCCTCTGCAATAACGACGCAACTCAAAATTTAAAAAAATTAAATCCCCTATTAATTTTAAGAGGCTCATGTCTCTAATCCTTGGCTAACCCATGTCTAATCCTAACTAACTAAGTAGTGGAAGCGTTCATGGTAAAATTTTTGAACTTGGTACGATAATATATGAAATCAGTCACATTTTCATGGAGAGAAATTGGAGCTATTGGAAAAGGAGCGTGGCACCTCACACTGTATATCTCTGGAAATGTTCATGGTAGAGTACTGGAACTTGTTATGGAGGTACTATGTATATGAAATCAATCACATACTCTTGAGAAAAATTTGAGCTATTGTAAAAGCGCCATACAATACGAATTTTTCATACTGCATTTCTCTGAAAGTGTTCATGGTACATCACTGGAACTGGGTGCGGAGATATATGAAATCAATCGCATACTCATGAGGAAAAATTTGGACTATTTGAAAAGGGAGCGTGGCACCTCCCATATAAACCGAATTTTCACCGAACACCGAAGTGTTCATGCTAGAGTACTAGAACTTGGTATGGGGATACTATGTATATGAAATCAATCGCATACTCTTGAGAAAAATTGGAGAAATTTTTGAACTTGGTACGGAAATATATGAAACCAATCACATACTCATGGAGAAAAACTGGAATTATTAGAAAAGGCGTGGCACCTCATATACAAACCGAATTTTTCATACTGTATATCTCTGGAAATGTTCATGGTAGAGTAGAAATCTATCGCATACTCATGAATAAAATTTCGGACTATTTGAAAATGAAGCGTGGCGCCTCCCATATAAACCGAATTTTTCATAATAAGTATCTCTGGAAGTGTTTATGGTAGAGTACTGGAACTTTATACCAGCGTGGCACCTCCCATACAAGTCGAATTTTTCTTATTGCATATCTCTAGAATTGTTCTTGGTAGAGTACTGGAACTTGGTGTGGAGATATATGAAATTAATCGCAGTCATTGAGAAAATATGTAGCTATTGGAAAAGGGGGCGTGGCACCTACCATACAAGCCGGATTTCATACTGCATATCTCTGGAAGTGTTCATGGTAAAGTACTGGAACCTCGTATGGAGTTATATGAAATCAATCCCATACTCATGGAGAAAAGTAGGCTCTTTGGAAAGAGGGCATGGCAAAGTGACTTTTCCTTATCTTTGAAGGTGTATATAATTCTTCTGTAGGTATATTTTTGAGTGAAATCCGAAATGGCTGGAGGAATTTCAAAAAAGTTGTGTGCGTGTGTGTGTTTGAGTACGTCTCTGGATAGTTTAGTTTCACAATTTAACCCGCCAGTTGGCGCTGGAGTTGAGTTATTACTAAAAATCTTTTTTTTTAAATCCGATTTGACGAATATTCAAAACATGTATTGGAAACAGTAAAGGAAGTCCAATTGCAAAAAAGAGATGTGAGGTGATGCTGAGCTCGAGTTATTACTAAAAATCGACAAGTGAGAAAAGGTGCCGTGAATGTCAGACTAAATCGACCTGTTGCACCATTGAGTATATCGAACTCTCGTGTATTTAGGGATGCAAACGATGCATCGTTATTTTTGAAACATCGATAATATCGGTTCGAAATTCGATATTTGCCTTCGATGTTTACAATTTCCTAAAATCGATAAATAGACGATATATCGATGCGAGTTTCAGCGATGTTTTAACATCGAATTATGCTCCTAAAATTTTTTGACTGGCCATGAATTTTAATGTTTATTCTTTTAGAAGGAACATTCAGAAATTCTGAGTTTACTCTTATCTTTCGATATTAAAAATGCATACTTAGTCATTAAAAAAGGACCGGGATCCCGTTGAAATTTCAACGAAATTGGGCCTTGGAACTTTAGGCCCAGCCAACTTACGACGGCATGCATTTCTAATCTATTTATTGGGAAGGAATGCTAAATAAATAAAGGCAATAATTGAATTACAGAGAGTTGGAATTGAAAAGTATTAAATTTTCCTAAAAAATTTCGAAACATCGGAAACCATCGATACATCGATGTTTTTCTGGCGATGTATTTTAGCATCGATGTTCATTTTTCCGATGCATCGAAACATCGATGTTACTCCTCAAAATTTGCATCCCTACGTGTATTACGATTGGCCTAATGGATGTGATTTGCCAATATTATTATGCGTTAAAGCTTCATTCGGACATACCAGGGTTGATTTGTGCAGTGGTAAATCTCAAACCACTACCTGTCGAAATACCTTAAAAGCCAGTTTAATAAAAGCAATTTAATGAAAATTTATTTTTTTAATTGAATTTAATATAGAACCTGACAGAAAAAAATAATTTTTCACTTAAATTGCTTTCGTGAAACTGGGTTTTGAGGTATTTCATCTCAGTCTATGTATGTATATTGAATTTCTGTTGGACATCCATTTTGAAATTGCTACCAACTATAAGATAAAGTTTCTAGGGCAAATTCACTATAGATCCGGATCATTGTTGCCGCCGGGGACCTTCTTCATGGACATAACACTTTCGTTAGTTTATTTAAGGCGGCAAACGACCACCAAACCATAATCTTAGCCGTTGAATTTGCCAATGGAAATCGTGGACTGTTGGAGAAAATGTTGGACCAAAAGGATTAAATTATAAATCTAATTATGGGCGGGACGGAGCCCGCCGGGTCGGCTAGTTTAATATATAATACAATTTTATTAAACGCAGATGAGGTGCACTACATATTTTTCTTACCAACCACTTGAATTAAGAATCACAAATTATTTGACAGTACTTTCAACACAACCTACTTTAAACCTACTAAAAAAAATTTGCTTATAACTTGATTTTAAAACGTTTTAAAAAAGACAATAAAAATGCATTTAAAGATTTAATTTGCTATTTTTTAAGTTGATTCAAGATTTGTACATATGTCTTATCCACACATTTATTAGTTTTATAAAGAAAAAAGCTTGTGCTCTGAGGTTCAGTTTTCCATGAAAAAAGGCATATATTTTTAAATTTTGTTATACACTTCCTTTATATACAATGTGAAGGTCCAATTAAAGATATAAAAAATACATACCGTGGTCAAAAAATTATAGCCGAACCACTTTTTGCTAAGTTATAACGTATTATTTTTGTTGTTATTGAACTTTTGTTATTTTTTATAAAAATATAGTTCATTCTTTAACAAAACCCGTTTAAATCCAAGTTTCCAAATTTGAGTAGTTCACTTGCAAAGTGCGCTATGTAAATTTTTTTCGATTTTTAGTTTTTGGTGACTAACGTACCAGTATTTAAAGTAGTTTCATGTCCACTAACAATACAGTGCAAAATCTTTCTATATTCTGAAAAAAGTAGCATCAAATATTAACTACTTTCGCAAAACTCGATATAATACTTATGTATTATTAAGTCTCCATCTTCTGATGAACTTAGAAAACGTGGTAGGGTCGGTGCCTAGTGGAAGGCGTCGTAAAAACGAAGAAGACCAATCTTCATGGAAGAGAGAACGCGAAAAGCTAAAAAGATAGCTATGTAAAAGTTACTGTTTCAAAACTCGCTATATTAAATTTTTTTATATAAAATTTGCAAAAACTACCACACTGCGATTTTGTTTTTTAATGTTGTTGTAGACATTTTTTTATTTTATGGCTTACTATTATAAAATCACATAACGCTGTTTGTAAGTGCAATATTAAAAAAAAACTCAACAAACCTTCGTACAAATTTTTACCTTTTTTAAAAATTATAAAGTATTTAGCCATTTGAAACTTTTACTTTGTTCTACTAGAATTCAATGGGCTACACAACTGCATACTTAGAATTCAATTAATTGTGTGTTGAATTTTTTTAAAATTGCATAAAGTTTTAAGGCAGTGTCACTCGATTGGTACATTTGTACTGGTTTGTACATTTTTATATTGTGCTATTGGTAAAAAAAGGGACACATTTTTTTTGTAGTCAAAAGATTGGTACAATACAGCGATGTTCTATTGAAAATTTTCAACAAATTAATTTTTTTGATTGGGATAAAGAAAAATATTTTGGGTGTTCACACAATTGAGATACGAATGAACTATAAAAAACTAACCAAACCAAATTAACAGCAAAAATAATATTTTAAAACTTGTGAAATTTTGGTGCGGCTATAATTTGTTCGACTACTGTACATAAGTTGACTATGATTACTCGGCCGTGCTATCATAGTAGCACAATGCCACTAAGCGCATTTCAAAATTTTCAAGCAATTGCGATTATCGATTATATTTTTTGTTGTTTGTGTGAAGTATTTTATTTTTGTCAGTATTTTTCTTTTAATCAAAATATGTTGAAATAGAAGTGAAACTAAAAAACAATTTTTGCCAGAATCCCAACCGAAAAAAATCCTGGCTACGGCCCTGATCATAAGTGAGTAACGAATTGTTAAAGCACCAATTTTAAAAAATTAGCTTTAGCATTTACTGATTTATCAAAAATTTCGTATTTCTCTAAATTACCGTTATATGTGATGTGGGCGTGGTTATTGTCCGATTCAAAAAATTTGGTATGCTGTACCAAGGCCAACAACTGTACCAAGTTTGGGAGAAATTGGTTGAGCGATTACCAAGATATACACATGTAAACATAAGTGGGCGTGGCTTCATAATTTTTGTCTAAAAAGTATTGTAAATATCAATTTTGAGTGAATAATCTTCAGTAGTTACTAAAATATCACAGTTTTCGTATTTCGGAAAATTACCGTTATATGGGAGGTAGGCGTGGTTATTGTCCGATGCTGCCCATTTTCAATACCATCCGTCCTACGCCTGAAAGAAGTACACGTACCAAGTTTCGTTAAGATATCTAAATCTTTACTCGAGTTATTGTGTGCACAGACGGACGGACGGACGGATAGACAGTCACCGCTTAATCGATTTCTCTTATCATTCTGATCATTTATGTATACATTTGTCTATGTCTATCTCGATTCGTTTTGCCTGTTACAAATAACCGTTATGTGATCAAAGTTAATATACCCTTGTGCACAAGTTCGCTCGGGTATAATTACTAATAATTTGTACTGATTTACTTCGTTTTTAAAAAAGTCTGTCGCGCGAATAGCAAACCGGCATTTAAATATCTGCATCCATACAGCGAAATTGATATATGGGCCTTCGAAGTTCGAAATAGGACCTTTGGTTAAAATTATATTTAATTATTGCATATAAATAACTTAAAACCTAAGAATATATAGACGTAGTCCTCCTTTTGCTCTTATTTAAGTGGTATATAGCTTTTTTTGTGCAAACTTATATTACAGGTGCTATAAGGGGTCAAATTTCAGGTCTTCGAAAAATTAAATTCCTTATATTTCAAACAATTTTGAACTAATTTTTAAAAAATTTATATCGTTGTAAAGTTGATTAAATGCCCACACACACACATTTAAAGAAAAAGATGCATCTTTGTATAAAAAAAAAATATTTTAAACAAAAAAAAATACTATCGGATTGGCGATGAATTGAAGTCTTAAATGTATCGCCAGATCGAGAAAAAAAGCTTAATGTGTTTGGTTGAATTCTTTATTGAATAATTGCGCTCGATTGAAAATAAACGGTTCAGGTGACAGAGTGTATACATACTTGCGCCTTATATATAAACATGTGTATGAATGAAAAAAATAAGAAATTATGCAAAAACTGCTAATATTAGTGCTACCGTATGGTTTGTGCATAAACCGATAATTATTTAACTTTGTCTATTCAAGCAGGGCAAAACCAGATATGTTACTTTTATAGCATTCCTCAACATTCCGCCCCCGCTGAAACACTGTTTCAGAAGCTGGCAAAACCACAAACTTTGTTATTGGTCGTGTTGTTTCTCCATGTACTGTGCGAAGTTTCACCACGCGGACAAGCGCATCAGCCCCCGGAAACACCTTACCCATTGGCCAGACGGCAGGAGGTGTGTTTTGCTCCTTTATTACCACAATGTCTCCAACTGCTAAATTTTTAGTACGTCTGTTCCACTTCGGCCGATTTTGTAACGAGGTTAAGTATTCTTGATGCCAGCGGCGCCAAAATCCTTGGTACATATTTTGCACATGTTGCCAATAGTCCAGTTTGTTTTCCCTGATGTCACGTAGGCTACCTTCCGTTACTATGGTAAGTTGTCGACCTATTAAAAAATGAAAGGGGGATAGGTAATTAATGTCAGAATCCGGAGCTTCACCAATCGGTCTTGAATTCACCACAGCTTCAATCTGTATCAAGAGTGTATTCAGTTGTTCAGCTGTGAGCGTAGAATTTCCAATTACACGGCGCAAATGCAGTTTCACGGAGCGAACGGCCGACTCCCAAATTCCACCCCAGTGGGGTGCGTGAGGTGGAATGAAATTCCAGCGTATTCCATCCTGAGCCATTGCTTCGCTAATTATGTCGTTACGCTCTTGTGCTCTTACCAGCCGGTACATCTCACTCAAAACTCGAGCAGCTCCAACAAAATTTCGCCCATTGTTGCTAAATATCTGTGTACATTTACCTCGGCGTCCCATAAAACCACGAAGGGCGGACAAAAAACAATCAGTAGATAAATTGCTAGCCAACTCTATGTGGATTGCGGATGTGGCCAGACACACAAAAATGCAGATATATCCCTTTGATTGACGTGCATTTCTTCCGCGATACAACTTCAAAGTAATTGGTCCAGCGTAGTCGACTCCTGAATGCTGGAAAGAAAATGCTTGACGTACACGAATTTGCGGCAAATCAGCCATGAGCTGAGACGTTAAAGCCTGGCGTAAACGAAAGCACTTCGAACAGTTGTAGGTTATTTTACGTAAAGATTTCAGGCCCCCAACACCCAAAATCTCTGACGAACTATTACAAAAAGTGCTGATATTCCTGGGTGAAGGTGTCGTTGGTGCTCATCCAAAAGTAAAAGATGGGTAACCTTGTGCTGCTTTGGCAGTATTATGGGATGTTTGGCCCTTTTTCCTTTTCCTTTTTACTTTCCTATGTAAGCAGTTCCACTAATGAGGTGTCATTTGAAAAGTCAGAGGTACCCTGAGTGGTTATTAGGTAATATTAATGGTCATAACTCCTCTGAAGTAAAGAAATTTGTTTTTAATTTACCATTGTTAAGCCACAATAAAGGTATTTTGTACTGAAGCACTATTGTGACTGCAGCATCGCTTACACCGCATACGACAGTGGTGGGCGCACACATAATTCAATAATTAATGGTTCGATAAACTGACAGTTGTCTCTCTCGCACAGCTCCCTTAGCCGTGGCACCGTGTTGCTTCTTTGCAAATTAAAAAAATAGTAGCTTATGTACGTGTGAAATAGAAGTATACGTTTTTTGTGCAATATGTTTATTTTTATATTCAAATAAAGCACAATTAACCAATGAAATAAATTACAAAATTCACGTATAATTCTTAATACTTCGTTTGAAATGCCAATTTTCCTGCAAATACATTAGAATTCGCAAAAGGAAATTCACTACTAATTGCCGACTTTGCGTACTTTTCTACTACCATTTTCGCACTAAGGAATTTCATTCTTCCTCTTTCTCTGTCCTTCGTAAGTGCAACCTTTTGTTTTGTTAACAGTGTTAAACCGCGGCTGCCAATAATTATCTCATAATTATCCTTTTATAATTGAATCATGGGACGCGTCAATAAGAGAGAAAAGAATAATAAGGAATTAAATAGTATAGTGCTCAATATTAAGACCGTTAATTTATAAATAAACAAAGGAAATTTTAAAATAATGTTAAACAATTTGGAACAACATTGAAAAAATCACCGTTAGGAAAATAGTGTGCTTCAATAACCTCAATTTTCTTATATAATTATATTATATGTATAGTATAATTTGCAGTAGTCAATGAAATAAAAATAAAAAAAACATTGTAGAATAGCCAAAAATTGGAAAATGTGGTACAATATCAAAGTTGTGGTATCAAATTCAAAAAGGGTATTTCCACGATGCCTGAATTGCGCAATTTCGTCATTGTCCTCAATTTCAGCTGAAATCGCGATACAATTCTCAATTTGACCATATAAAAAAAATATCACGTGAAATTGTGTATGAATTTTCAGCGAAATTGAATTCGCGAATACAACTCTGAAAATTGCTTATTGTGATTTATTCATGAGCAAAAAGAAGGAAAACCAAACGTCAATAACAAATAAACAAAAACAAACCGAGCCTACAGTCACAATAGCACTTCAGACGTTTAACAATACTAATTGCCGCTGTCAGTCGGTAGATGGCGCGCTATAGGGGTTTCCTTTGTTCATGAATTATGAGGTTAAAAATGTTTACAGAATTAGGTACGAATTCGTAAAGTGAGCACAACATTTTTTATACAATTACGATCTTTTAAAAGGCCTATCCGTTAATAAGTAGGTAATCTATTATTAATTTTTTACAGTAAAATATTTACTATTGAAGTAATAAATAAATACAATTTTTTCCAAGTAATTTACATCAAATTAATTTTTTCATTCTAAATGTAGTGAATATACTTACATAAATTCAAATATAAAAGCCGAAAACCATATTGTGATCGTATTGGTATTCGATTTGGAAACCGCGCTTTACACGCTACTACGCATACCGTAACTATAAACTGGTGAAAATTATATAAAGTCGTCACAACTAACAAAATCTTTCACGTGTGAGTCATCGTGCACTTTAGATGGCATTAAAAATCGAAAGCTTTAACATAAAATGCTTTTTGTATTCCTCAGTTCTTATATATATTTATATACGAGTATATATATCTTTACTACTAAATACACCATCAAGAAAACATTATTTCTTTATAAAAATTTTAAATACACCATTTTCCCCCAATAGATTATTATAGTTTAAATAATATCAGAAAAGACCTAAATATTTAACTATAAAAATAAAAAGTTACAAATAAAATGTTTCAAAACTTTTGATTAGTATTGATAGCCGCTAAATATTTATGCATTTTTTTTTAGTTTTCATGATTTCATGAAATCGTTCGCGAATTCTTACTCAATTCTGCAATATAAATCACACAATTCGTACATGAACGAAGCCGTTAAAGCGCGCCATCTGTGGTGAATAACTCAGTGAGAGGGGAGACCAGTATGTTTGCATGTATGTAT